>NC_062227.1:18203606-18503606 GCF_902686445.1 Sciurus carolinensis | reverse complement strand
TCTCTCCTGCCATGATGTTCAGCCTCACCTTAACCCCGAGGAATGGAGCTACCCTTCTATGGGCTAAGATCTCTGAAACTGTGAGCCCTCAAATAAACATTTTTTCTTTAACAATTGTGATGAACAGATCATTTAGTCTCAGTAGCAAAAAAGGCTGACTAGAACATAGGGTACACAAGCCATAGAAGCTACTGAGATCATAGAAGTGACACAGATCATAATAACTATGCAGGTATAGGGACTAGTAAGTCATTAAGGGTAATAAGCCCACACAGGTGAGGGAGATAATTTAGGCTACTCCAGTAAAAAAGTCTAGTTAGGACATAAAGGTTACTAAAGTAACATATGATACAAAGGTCAAAGAGGTTATACAGGGTATAGAGGCTACTAATACCATAGTAATTACAAAGACTGTAGTAGCTACAGAGGTCAGATAAGACACTGATCATTTAGACTACTCAGGCCATTAAGTTTATGCAGGTTATAGAGATTGAACAGATGATTGAGGTTGTTCAGGCCTTAGATGCTACACAGGTCATAAAAACTAAAGAGGCCATAAAGGCTTATCATGACATAGAGGTTTTGCACAAAATGCAGGTAATTCATGTCATAGAGGCAATTTATGCCATAGAGTCTATGCAGAACTTCAGAGCTACTAAGTTTATTTAGGCTTTTGAGTCCATAAAATTTGGAGAGGTCATAGAGGTAATAAAAGAAATAAAGGCTATGCTGATAATGGAGATTTCAATTGTCATAGGGGGTACTAAAATTATTTGGGTTACTTAGGCCATAAAGGATACACAGGTCAATAGAGGCTACTCAAGCCATGGAGTTAGTGGGCATAGTGTCTTTCTAGGTCATCTAGTAACCTAGGCCATAAAGCATATGGAGATGATAATGTCTATGAGATTTATAGAGGTTATATTCAACACTGAGGCCAGAAAGGTCACAGAGGCTACTCAAGTCTTAGAGTCTAGACAGGACATAGAGCCTACTCAGCATGTAGATAATACACAGGTTATAGAGTCTACATGCTCATTAGAATTACTAAGGCCATTTAAACTAATAAAGCTGTACAGGCTAGGCAGGAAACACAAGCTCCTTTGAAAAGACTAAATTGGTCATGCAGACTCTTTAGATGATATAGGATGTACATTCCACAGAGACTACACAGTTCAGAGAGGCTAATTAATCCATATTGGCAGTGAAAGTATTAGTGACTGCTGAGGTTATAGGGACTACTTAAGTAATTTACGCTATGAAGGTATTAAATGCTATCCAGGTCAGAGGAGATATCCAGGGAATAAAAGCTTCACAGGTCATATGAGCTACTAATATCAGAGAATCACCAGATTGGAGAGGTAACTCAAGTCATTCAGTCTACCTAGGCTATAGAGACTTCACAAGCTTTACAAACAATGAAGGTTATTTAGGCTACTTGAGCCACAGAAGTCACAGATCATAGAGACTACTAACACTATTTAGGCTACACAACACAGAGTGTCTATTCTGACCACAAAGGCTACATAGGTCATAGTGGCTACTGAGATCAGAGAATACAGAAATCATTTAGGCTACTCAAATTATGACAGAGGTCATAGTGGTTTGATAACCATAGAGGCTAATCAGGTCATAGAGACTATAGAGATGCTTAACTCTCCAGACTATAGAACCTATGCAGGTTTACTGGCTTCAAGGTCATACAGGTTATACTGGTCATAGAGACCACAGTTCATACTATCTACTCAATTCACAGAAGTAAGAAAAAAAAAGAGACAGAGAAAGGCATTTTAGGCCACAAGTGCTATACAAGTCAAAGGAACTATTTGATCTTATAATCTACATGGGTCCTGAAGGATATTCAGAGCACAATGGTTTCTGGAGCCATAAAGACCATGCCAGTTACAGAAACTGCAAAGTTCATAGAGGCTATTCAGATCTTAGAGCCTATACATATGTTTCAGGCAAAAAATGACAAAAAGACTACACAGATCATAGATGCTACTAAGGTCATATGGTGTATGCAAACAAGAGAAGTTACTCAGGTCATAGTCATATACACTACTAAGTTGATGGAGGATATACAGGTCATAAAGTCTAGGCAGATCATAGGGGCTATTAAGATCACTTAGGTTACTAAAGCCATACAGACTTAGAAGATCATTTAGGCTACTCAGGAAATAAAGGTCTTGTACTTTTAACAGCTACTCAGGTGATAAAATAAAAGTTGAGAGATTATTCAGTATACCAAGGCTACTCAGGCCACATAGAATGTGAAGATAATAGTGGTTACTGAGGTCAGAGCACACATTAAGTTAATTTAGGCTACTCAGGCCATTAAGGTTATGCAGGTCACAGAAGACACTAAGGTTATTTTGACTATACATGATATAAAACAGACACAGGTTACAGTGGCTACATAGGTTTAGATGCTTCTCAGGTCATAAGGGGTATGCAGGTCATGGAATCTACATAACTGATAGAGGCTCTTCAGGCCATAGACTATACTCAGGTTTAGGGTTCTCAAAGTCAGTGGTTTCACATGTCAATAAATGCTAAGCAGTTCACCTATTCCACTTATGTCCTAGGGGGTTGTGTGGGCAGTGGAAGGAACTCAATCATTAGGGACTACAAAGGTAATAGGGGCTATCAGATTCTAGAGACTAAGCAGGTCATTGATTATACTTAGGTCAAAATGGGTAATCAAGTATAGAGGTGATGCAAATGACTGCACAGGCCTCTCAGGTCACAGAGGTTATTCAGGTAATGGAGGCTACATAGGACGTTTAGGCTGCTCTTGTCATAAAGTCTCCTCAGGTCATAATTGGGACCCAGGAAATAGAGACTATTTAGGTCATAAATACTGGACTGATAATAGAAGATACTCAGGTCATAGAGGCTACTCTGGTCATCAAGGCTATGCATTTTATATTGATTACTAAGGTCATTTAGACTACTAAATGGGTAGGTCATAAGGATATGCAGAGGATATTCAGGACATGTAAGCTACAGTTGTTTTAGTCAGTTTTTTTCTACTGTGATTAAAATATCTGACAATTAGACATGGAAATTTTATTTGTGGGCTCATGGTTACTGAGGTCTCAGTTCACACACATCAGGTTTCATTCCTCAGTTCTTGAGTTGAGGCTGAACATCATGGCAGAAGAGCGTAGTGGATAGAAGAAGCGCAATGTATTGTATCAAGAAGCAGAGACTAAGCTCAGCTAACCACATATATACCCCAATGATCCACCTTCTCCAGCCACACCTTACCAGTGTATAGTTACTATTCAGTTAATCCCTATGTGGATTAATACACAGATTGGGTTAAGGCTCTCATAACACAACCAATTCATCTCTAAATCTTCTTATATTTTCTCATACATGAGATTTTGGGTGACCCCTCATATTTAAACTATAAAAACAGTCATAGAGACTACAAAGATCACATAGTTTGCACAGGTCAAAGGAACTACTAAATTAATTTAGAATACTCAGTCCATAAAGTGTATACTGACCATGGAGTCTAAATAGGTCAAAGTGTCTATTTGGTCATAGAGGCTAGGTAGGTCTTAGTGGCTACTGAAATATAGAGTTTTGCAAGTCTTAGGTCTATCTAGTCTATAGAGGACATGCAGATAATATAGGTCATATGGCTATGCAGTTCACATAAGACATTCAGTCATAAAACTACACAGGTTCTACTGGCGACTAAGTATTAGGGCTGATCAGTTCATTCAGGCTACTCAGATCATAAAGGTTATATAAGTCATAGAGACTTCTTATGCCACAGATGCTATGAGGTCATATAGGCTCTGCAGGTCTTTGCAAATACACAAGTCATTGGTGTTGGGTTGGTCACAAAGGCTACTCAATTCCTGTAGGATGATCAGTTCATAGAGGCTATTCAGGTCATAGAGGGTATGTGGGTCATAGCAGATGTTAAGGTTATTTAAATTACTCAGAACAAAACCTCTACACAAGCCATAGATTATATGCAGAAATAGAAGATATTAATGTCATAGATAATAGGTAGGTCATAGGAGATACTCAGAGCAAAGACACTAAAAAAGTTATAAAGTACACTTGGGTTATTAAAACTTCATGGGAAACAGGGGCTTCTTAATTCTTAAAGGCTACTGAGGATACAGTAGCTATGCATTTTGTATAGTTTATACACATCATAGAAGCTACACAGGTCATAATGATTCCTGAAGGTATAGGCACTACAGAAGTTCTTTAGAACATTCAGGCATTGAAAGTGAAGTCCATCATATTGGCTGTCTGGCCACAGATGTGGCACAATTCATGGAAATATAAAAGACAGATTTATGTAGGTCATGGATATTACTTACAATATACAATCTAAACTTGTCATAGAACATTCTCAGGCCAAAGATGCTACACAGGTCATAGAAGCAACACAGGTCATAGAATCTGTTCATGTCAATGATGCTAATGTCTGTGTAGTCTAAGGTACATAATCATGCCATACATGCTACCCAGATTGTTGAGCTACTCATGTCCTACAGGGTATTAAGGTATAGAAGATGCCCACACCATAGAAACTGTATTTCTCACAATATCCTTAGTATTCACTGTGGTCTTTCCTATTAACATAATATCTCTATATTAGTATTTGTAAACATTATAGTAGATGCCTGTGGCTTTTAATACTAATACATTATCAATCATTCTGCATCCAAAATTAATAGTTTTCCTGATTCCTTTCAAATTAATATAATATGGAAAATGTGACCTCTTAAAGTAATATAGAAACTGTCCTGTGGTCTATCAATACTAAAGTTGTATTTATACTATAGCATCAAAAACTGCTGTAATTGCTGCCTTCTGATCATTTATAATGACATGCTTTCCATTCTACAAAATGTAAACCTAAAAAATAACTGTCTGTCCTGGGACCCTTAATAGGAATATGATAAAATTGTGCCCTTTAAAAGTAATTGCGATTTTGCCTGCCTCTCACCTGTCCATCACCTGCCTTACACCTATCCATCACCTAATACTCTAGGTTAACCTCCCAATCACCTGACAACAGTCAGCAAACTGATCGCCAACTGCCAGTGGAGCACCAGCTGCCTGCTGCTGCCTGGAAGTTCACTGTTACAGTATCTGCAGGTTTGATTACACGTGACTGCAGCCATTTTGAGACAACAGCCAGGCCCCATAGGACCCCTGGCCAGACTGACTGAGCCCCGTCTCCAGGATCCCTCAGCCCGACCAATCATTCCCTGCCTCTGGGGCCCTCACATCGACTGACTGCTTCCTGTCACCAGGACCCCCAGACCAACTGACTGCACCCTATCATGGGGATCCCAGACTGACTGACTGCACCCGACCTCCAGGATCCCACAATCACACCAAACACACCGGACCTCCAGAACCCCTGCTGGACCAACTGCATACCTTCTCCAGGACCTCCAGCTGACCACGTCCACCCCTGAGCTGCAGCTCCCCATTTGCCAACACATTTTGAAGCCAGAGCAGCCATCTTGGATAATCCTGGAAGCCGTAGCTCTGATCTTTGGGTGGGTAAATTCCCATCCTGCAGATGCATGCTGGAGTCTTGAAGCTCATTGTCAGGTACCCCTCATGCATCAGGCTACTGAACACTGGGAGGCTTCATTAGTATATGACTGTTATACAGTAGATTTTCTTTTTTCTCCTTTTTAAAAAATGTAAGTTTTTGTTTCTTTACTTTTCTTGCTCTCTTTTCCTTTTGTTTACCTGTTCCCTCAGAGTCTCTTTCTCCCTTTTTGGCATGCTAACATTTGATTTCATTTGATTACACTCTCACACTTTCTAGTTTCTAGAACATCTGTATATTCTTTTCTTATCCCATTAACAGCCACATTCTACATCCCTCTTCATCCTCTTTGTTCTCCATTAGAAACTGCAGACCTTATTGCAAACCTGTTTCTTTTACTGAAGATAATATTTGAACTCATTCTGTTTACTATGACAATTTTGTTATTGTCCCCATAGGGGCTATTTGGCCTAGGATTGCAGAGTGTCTGGGGATTGCTAATATTGATCTACCCTTAAAGAAAGGGTTTTGGAAACCTATAGGGCCACTATAAGCCTATAGGGGGAAATCTGCAATACCCCAAATCTGCACTGCTAGAGGGGAAGATACATGAACAACATGAAAAAAACAAGGGAAGAAAACGATCCAAACAAATCTAGATTCTATATTAACAGAATCCAATGATAGTATGTTAGAAGAAATATGAGAAAAGGACTTCAGATTATACATGATTAAGATGATTCATGAAGCAAAGGATGAGATAAGAGAGCAAATGCAGGCATTGAATGATAATACCAATAAGCTGAAAGAGCACCTGCAGGAAGCAAAAGATCATTTCAACAAAGAGATAGAGATTCTCAAAAAAAAACCAAATGGAAATCCTTGAAATGAAGGAAACAATAAACCAAATAAAAAACTCAAAGGAAAGCATCACCAAAAGACTAGACCACTTGGAAGACAGAACCTCAGACAATGAAGACAAAATATTTAATCTTGAAAATAAAGTTGCCCAAAAAGAGAAGAAGGTAAGAAATCATGAACAGAATCTCCAAGAACTATGGGACATCATGAAAAGACCAAATTTAAGAATTATTGGGATTGAGGAAGGCACAGAGATACAAACCAAAAGAATGAACAACCTATTCAATGAAATAATATCAGAAAATTTCCCAAACCTGAAGAATGAAATGGAAAATCAAATACAAGAGGCTTACAGAACACCAAATGCACAGAATCACAACAGAACCACACCAAGGCACATTATAATGAAAATGCCTAACATTCAAATAAAATAGGATTTTGAAGGCCGTGAGAGAAAAGCATCAGGTTACATATAGGGGGAGCCCAATACGGATAGCAGCCGACTTCTCAACCCAGACTCTAAAGGCTAGAAAAGCGTGGACCAACATATTTCAAGCTCTGAAAGAACATGGTTGCCAAAAAACAATCCTATAACCAGAAAAACTAACCATCAAATTTGAAGATGAAATAAAATCCTTCCATGCTAAACAAAAGTTAGAAGAATTTTCAAATAGAAAGCCTGCACTACAGAATGTTCTCAACAAAATATTCCATGAGGAGGAAATGAAAAACAACATTGTAGGTCAGCAAAGGGAGGAACTACCTTAGAGAAAAACCACTCAAAGGAGAAACCAAGCCAACTTAAAAATCAAAAATAAGCCAATGACTGGGAATACAAATCATATCTCCATAATAACTCTGAACATTAATGGCCTAAACTCATCAATCAAAAGACATAGACTGGCAGAATGGATTAAAAAGAAAGACCCAACAATTTGCTGCCTGCAAGAGACTCATCTCATAGAAAAAGATATCCACAGACTGAAGGTGAAAGGATGGGAAAAAACCTACCATGCACATGGAGTTAGTAAAAAAGCAGGGATTTCCATCCTTATATCAGATAAAGTGGACTTCAAGCCAAAGTTAGTCAGAAGGGATAAAGAAGAACATTTCATACTGCTTAAGGGAAACATAAATCAGGAAGACATAACGATAGTAAATATTTATGCCCCAAACAATGGTGCATCCCTGTACATCAAACAAATCCTTCTCAATTTCAGGAATTGCAATTAGACCACAGCACAATAATTCTGGGTGACTTTAACACACTGCTGTCACCAATAGATAGATCTTCCAAACAAAATCCAACCAAAGAAACCATAGAACTCAATAACACAATCAATAACCTAGACTTAGTAGACATATATAGAATTTTCCATCCATCAACGAGTGGATTCACTTTCCTCTCAGCAGCACATGGAACCTTCTCAAAAATGGACCATTGTTATGCCACAAAGCAGCCCTTAGGAAATGCAAAAAATAGAGATACTGCCTTGTGTTCTATCAGATCATAATGGAATGAGAGTAGAAATCAATGACAAAATAAAAAACAGAAATTACTCCAACACCTGGAGACTAAATAATATGCTATTGAATGAAACATGGATAACAAAAAATATCAGTGAGGAGATTAAAAAATTCTTAGAGGTCAATGAGAATGAGGATACAGCACATCAAAATCTCTGGGACAGTATGAAAGTGGTACTAAGAGGAAAATTCATTGCATGGAGCACATTCCAGAAAAAAATGAAAAGTCTACAACTAAGTGACCTAACATTACAGCTCAAAGCCCTAGAAAAAGAAGAACAGAATAACAGCAAAAGTAGTAGAAGTCAGGAAATAATTAAAATCAGAGCTGAAATCAATAAATTGAAACAGAAGTAACTACTCAAAAAATTGACAAAACAAAAAGTTGGTTCTTTGAGAAAGTAAACAAAATAGACAAACCCTTAGCCACACTAACAAAGAGAAGGAGAGAGAAGACTCAAATTACTAAAATACATGATGCAAAAGAAATATCACAACAGACACCACTGAGATACAGAACATAATGAGAAGCTACTTTGAAAATCTGTATTCCAACAAAATAGAAACTACTGAAGACATTGACACATTTCTAGAGATATATGCTCCTCCCAAACTGAACCAGAAGGACATACGCAATTTAAACCAATCAGTATCAAGCAATGAAATAGAAGAAGCCATTAAAAATCTACCATCAAAGAAAAGCCCAGAACCAGACGGATTCTCAGCTGAGTTCTACAAGACCTTCAAAGAAGAAATCATTCCAATACTTCTCAAAGTATTCCAGGAAATAGAAAAGGAGGGTACCCTAACAAACTCATTCTATGAAGCTAATATCACCCTCATACCCAAACCAGGAAAAGACACATCAAGGAAAGAAAATTTTAGACCAATATCCTTGATGAATATAGATGCAAAAATCCTTAACAAAATATTGGCAAACCATATCCAAAAACATATTAAGAAAATTGTGCACCACGATCTAGTGGGGTTCATCACTGGAATGCAAGGATTGTTCAACATTCGTATATCAATAAATGTAATCTATCATGTCAATAGACTTAAGGATATGAATCATATGGTTATTTCTATTGATGCAGAAAAAGCGTTCGACAAAATACAACACCCTTCATGCTCAAAACACTAAAAAAAATAGGTATAGTAGGAACATACCTGAACATTGTAAAGGCTATTTATGCTAAGTCCATGGCCAACATCATTCTTAATGGAGAAAAACTGAAACCATTCCCTTTAAAAACAGAAACAAGACAGGGATGTCCACTTTCACCACTTCTATTCAAAATTATCCTCAAAACTCTAGCCAGAGCAATTAGGTAGACTAAAGAAATTAAAGGAATACGAATAGGAAAAAGGAACTTAAGCTGTCACTATTTGCGGATGACATGATTCTATATTTAGAGGATCCAAAAACCTCCTCCAGAAAATTTCTAGACCTCATCACTGAATTCAGCAAAATAGCAGGCTGTAAAATCAACACGCATAAATCTAAAGCATTTTTATACGCAAGCAACGAAACAGCTGAAAGGGAAATGAGGAAAACAACCCCATTTGCAATAGCCTCAAAAAAAAAAATACTTGGGAAACAATCTAACCAAAGATGTAAAATATCTCTACAATGAAAACTACAAAACATTGAAGAAAGAAATTAAACATTGAAGAAAGAAATTAAGGAAGACCTTAGAAGATGGAAAGATCTCCCATGTTCTTGGATAGGCAGAATTAATATAGTCAAAATGGCCATACTACCAAAATTGCTATACAGATTCAATGCATACCAAATAAAATCCCAATGTTGTACCTTACAGAAATAGAGCAAGCATTCATGAAATTCATCTGGAAGAATAAGAAACCCAGAATAGCTAAAGCAATCCTTAGCAGGAAGAATGAAACAGGGGGTATCACAATACCAGAACTTCAACTATACAATAGTAATAAAATAGTAAAAAAACAAAATAGTAACAAAAGCAATAGTAAAAAAAACAGCATGGTATTGGCACCAAAATAGACAGGTAGATCAATGGTACAGAATAGAGGACACAGACACAAACCCAAATATATACAATTTTCTAATACTAGACAAAGGTGCCAAAAATATGCAATGGAGAAAAGATAGCCTCTTCAACAAATGGTGCTGGGAAAACTGGAAATCCATATGCAACAGAATGAAACTAAACCCCTATCTCTCACCCTGCACAAAAGTCAACTCACAATGGATCAAGGACCTTGAAATCAGACCAGAGACCCTGCATCTTATAGAAGAAAAAGTAGGTCCAAATCTTCACCTTTTTGGCTTAGGATCACAATTCCTTAACAGGACTCCCATAGCACCAGAAATAAAAGCAAGAATCAATAACTGGGATAGATTCAAACTAAATAGCTTTCAGCAAAGGAAACTATCAGCAATGCAAAGAGAGAGACTACAGAATGGAAGAAAATCTTTGCCACTCATACTTCCGATAGAGCACTAATCTCCAGAATATATAAAGAACTCAAGAAACACTACACCAAGAATACTAACAACCCAGTCAACAATGGGCTAAGGATATGAACAGACACTTCACAGAAGATTTACAAGCAATCAACAAACATATGAAAAAATGTTCACCATCTTTAATAATAAAAGAAATGCAAATCAAAACTACACTAAGATTCCATCTCACCCCAATTAGAATGGAGATTTTCAAGAACATAAGCAACAATAGGTGTTGGAGAGGATGTGGGGGAAAAGGTACACTCATACATTGCTGGTGGGGCTGCAAATAAGTGCAGCTACTCTGAAAAGCAGTGTGGAGATTCCTTAGAAAACTTGGAATGGAACCATGATTTGACCCAGCTATCCCGCTCCTTGGCCTACACCCAAAGGACTTAAAATCAGCATACTACAGAGATACAGCCACATCAATGTTCATAGCTGCTCAATTCACAATAGCCAGACTGTGGAACCAACCTAGATGCCCTTTGATTGATGAATGAATAAAGAAACTGTGGTATATATATATATATATATATATATATATATATATATATATATATATAATGGAATATTACTCAACCATAAAGAATAATAAAATTATGGCATTTGCAGGCAAATGGATAAAATTGGAGAATATCATATTAAGTGAGATAAGTCAATCTCAAAAATCCAAAAGGCGAATGATCTCACTGATAAGCGAATGATGACACCTAATGGGGAGTGGGCGGGGTTAGTGTTAGTGTTAGAGATAGGGTAGGGAAGGGGGCAAGAATGGAGGAAGGAAGGATTGTACAGAGGGAAAAGAGGAGTGGAAGGGGTGGGGGGAAGGGAAAAATAACAGAATGAATCAAACAACATTACCCTATGTAAATTTATGATTACACAAATGGTATGCCTTTATGCCATGTACAAACAGAGAAACAACCTGTATCCCATTTGTTTACAATAAAAAAAACTATATAGAAGAGAAAAAAAGTAAATTAAAAAAATGTAGGCCTCCAGCAGATAAGTGACATTATCTGGGATGCACATCCTCCATGTTTTACTGGTAAACATGCACATTCAAAAAGTTTGGATCTGAAAGTCTGCTTAGTAAACTTCTTAAGCTGTCCCTGAGACTAGGAGGATGTAGCATGTCACCTGTCTTGAAAGTTGAGCAGAACTTTAAATGGCAGGGCCATGACATGCCTCCCCAGACTAACCGCCATTCCTATACAAAAAAAAGTAATTGCTACTATGTAGTCTTTAATAATAAAGAAATCTTCTTACTGTAGTATGTTAAACTAATACAGTAGATTCCCTTGTCCTTTATATATGACTATAATATTCAGAGTGGACATATAAACATATATAATAGCTACCTTGTAGACTTTGATATTAATACAATATCCCTACCATGGCCCACAAATGTAACAGAATTTAACTGACATATCCTTTCAAGGGCATAAAGAGCTGTTATGTGTCCTTTAATATTAATGTAATTCACCTAATACAACATCAAAAATAGATATAAGAGCCATTCAGAGGACTCAAATATGGTATCCTAACTATAGTATCAATGATGAGTGTAGAAGCTGTGTTGTATCCTTTAAATCTAATGTGTTATTCATAACCTAGCATCCAAAACTAATATACTAGATCCATGTACCTTTAAATATGAATATGACATCCATATTATGGTTTCTAAAGCCAATGAAATATATGTTGTGTGACTTTTAATCTTACTATAAAACATCATTCACATAAACCCCGAAACCAATATAAAAACTTCCTTATAAATTTTAATGCTTATTTAATACTCAATATAATATCTAAAACTAATAAACAGGTGCTCTGTAGCATTTAATGTTAGCATGATATTTATAATATACAGCTTTAAGCTAATAGAATATCTGCACTGTAGCCATTAAACTAATAAGATATTCATGAGGTACTATTAAAATTAGTGCATTAACTATCATATTGACATTAATTCTAATGCAATATGCATACTTGAGTTTCTAAATGTGACATAAATATTTATCTGTGGCCTTCAACACTAATGTGATATCTATACTAAAACATCACAAACTGATGTGATACTGCCCTGTGCCCTTTTATACTGATGTAATACTCATTCTATAGCAGGTACAACTCTATAATTTCCCTGAGGTTTAATATTATCAATGGTAAAGCATCTCAAGCTAATATAGTATCTTCCCTAAGTTATTGATCATAATGTAATATCCATATTATAGGATCCAAAACTGATATAACAGCTGTCCTGTGAACTGCAATTCTATTATGGAACCCATACTAGAACATCTATAGAGTGATATTAATATCTTTTTTCTAACATATGAATATGCCCATTGCATCTTGACCCTCAAACAATACTGAAAATGCAAAGATGTATATATGTGTGTTCTCATCTATATGCCCCACCCAATTGTAACAGTGTTTAGGTGGAATGATCCATGCATGTATGAAGTTAAACATGATAATATACTGATATGCAATCCCTGGATTCTGATCCATTATGCCAAGAATCACTCTGACTTTATATTTGATTGATCTGTAATTTCTCATTTCAACACTGAGAAAACAGGGTCATAGCTTCTGCCACGCAATTAATTAATTTTTCCTTGATGAGAAATATACTCATTGCTCCAGATTACATGATCTAAAATAATAAAAATAAACAAACAAATTTGGTCTTTAGCCTCTGTTCCTGGTGCAGAGTTCTTCAAATCCTCATATTTAGTAATCAATAATGGTAGTAAGTAATCTTTATTGCTAACATTAGATTGTTGGCCATGATTCCTAGCCTGTATCTTGTAGAACATTTGGGGTGATAAGAAGGTCTTTGCTCTAATAAGGACTCTTGTCAGGTCTCTAGGGCAGCATAAAAATTGAGGATGGTTGTGAGGAAAACCAAGCCCTGAACATAATCTTACAACTTTCAGTTACCCACCTAACTTGCAGAAAGAAGGTGGAGTATGAATTAATATCCATAAGGCCTAAAAAATTAAGTCTCCACAAATGTCTGTATAAGAAGTGGTCAAGGAGTTTGTGAACCCAACCAAGCACAGGGAGGGTGTTTCTCCCAAACTCCATGTGGACAGATGCTCCTACACTCAGGACACTGCTGAGCCTCATCCTGTGCTCCTTCTCTTTGGATCACAATTTTGCCTTTTCTAGAATGTCAACAAAGGTGGGTCATACAGCATGTTGTCTCTTCAGCCAGGGTTGTTGCATCTTACAACAGAATAGGTGTAAGTTTCTGTGTCTCTGTAGCTTTATGGTTCATTTTTTTTTATTCTGGGTTTCTTGAGCACTCAGATATGGAAAGATATTTGGATATTTTATCTGATCAGCATCTAAAGTTCTGATGTCCATAATGGCACCATGTTTTGTTTGACATGCTTTCTCAGAGCAATTTTCTAGGTGCAGATAAATTATGGGGACACTGGTCAAAGATTAGACTTGTTTTGTCTTAAAAAGAACTGGCAGATCATCTCAAAAGTGGCTGTCATGTGTCTTTCCAGTAATGCTTGAAAGTTCTGATGACCCAAATCCTACAGATCTTGGTGTAATGACTCTTCTTAGAGTTTACCAATGCTAATTGCAATGCCAAACTACCTATCATTTTAATTTATGAGATCTGTGTTTTTCTGTCATCTACATGATGATCCACCTCTCTTCTAATCATACTGTACACTCCAGAAGATATCCTGCATCCATGCTTCATTAAGTACTTCACAAAGAAAATGAAGGTCAACTGGTACTACAAGTATGTGGGCAGCACCTGTGACACAAGCAAATGGCCAGAATGGGTCTCCATTTTCAATGCCACAAACCTCATGACTTCAGTTCTAAGTCATCACTGCAATCCTGGGATGGATGGGGCCAGAGATGGCTGTGGGGAGGCCATGTGAAGAAGAAGGAGAAACACCTGCAGTTTTTAGAGACTTCCCCCAAGTCCAGGGCTGTTCCTAGTTAGCCTCACGTGGGAGCAAGCAGAGAGATAAGACAGAGAACCGCCTAGAGTCCATGGTGCAAATTCCCAGCAGGTTCCATTATAAACAAAAGGGTCAACACATTTCCAATAACTGAAATGGTGTAGGAGGCAACTGATCAAGTCATGTGAAAAGCATGGTCTCTGTCCCATTTCTCTGGGAGAATCCCATCACCAATAAAGCAACTGCATGGAACCAATCCTCAACCATTTTCAAGGATCCCTGCCACTGGTGATTTGGCTCTTCAGATCTGAGCTGCAGGCTTGCACCTGAGACCAGTCAACTCACTCCAAAGTTCCAGAGTCTCTGTGTCAGGATCACCATACCCTCAGTGCAAAGGTGACAATACAAGGATCTAAGGAGGGGCAGACAGAGCCTGTGCTGCTTTAATGTCCCTCACTAACCTGAGGCTAGAAGTCAAGGTCTCTGGGCTGTGTTTACAGGGTGTCCTGATCTCAGGCTCTCATTGACTGTCCTGAGTTCCATACTCTTCCTTTAAACATTGCATTTGCCTAATTTGGATTCCAGTAAGAAAACTGTAGTCATGCATATACCATTCTAAAATGTTTATTTGTCTAGGTGGGTCTAGCTGTGAGCAAAATGTAGTTTTAAAATAATATATAGTGCTAGGATATAGTTCAGTGGCAAAGTGTCTGCCTTGCATTCACAAAGCCCTAGGTTTGACCACCCGTTCCAAAAAAAAAAAAAAAGACAAAATAAAATTATATATATTCTTGTTTTTTCTATTGAGAGTTTGACACACTACACCATTTGTTGAATGCTATGTTTAGAAAGAGAATAGTTCAGCCCTCAGATCTTGGTGCTTCAGTGATTGAAACTGTCAGTGCTGTGTTTTAGAATGTAAAAGCCAGAACTGGGCTGACTTCGTACAGATCCATGTTGAGAATCTTTGTAGAAAGTTGTGTTTGAGGAAAGTGACTAATACTTGGGTAGGCTTTATTGATATACTTGTTCATGGTACTTATTTTTTAAGGCAGTGAATCTGTTTGCAGCTCAATTAAACCCTGCTGGAACCCAGAAGTCATCACCCATTCTCTGTGATTTCTTTTTGTCCTGTTTTACAGAGTTAAGATTCCAACAGAGCAATTTTGAGACAATTTTCCAGAATTGGCCAACAAAGAGAAATTATCACCAGCTTCCCTTGTTACCTTAATGGTTGTTTATAGTGACATGAAAACTGATGGTACTTTGCCCTATTTAAAGGTCTCATCATACATGCCATGACTCATTCATGGTTCTTTCTCCTCCCTGAAGAAACTCAGTGGAATAGAAAATGTTATCACCTAATGCCACAGGCATTCATCCTGTAGGAAATGAGGGGAGAAATATCCATGCCTTTGACTTCTACAATTTAAAAAACAGGGACCATTTTCTCTTTTCAAATTTACTGGAACCTCAGTGTGAATCAAACCAGAACTATTCATACTTGCAGATCATCATTCCATTGATTCATCCCCATTTGTTATTTCCCAGTAAATTTCAAAAGAACATG
Organism: Sciurus carolinensis; assembly: GCF_902686445.1. NCBI lineage: Eukaryota > Metazoa > Chordata > Mammalia > Rodentia > Sciuridae > Sciurus > Sciurus carolinensis. The sequence goes on along the minus strand of NC_062227.1, from coordinate 18,487,668 downwards.
AAAGCACGTAGAAGTGCCCTATCCTGGTAACCTTCCCACAGGGGCAATTGTGCATATGTGTGTTGATTTTTAAGTCTTTCCAGACCAGTTGACTATCATCTGTCTCTCACCTTTGGTGTGAAGGTAATGAGCAGTAACTTAGCTCCATGTGCACAAAAAAGATTGTCATGAGTCTCCTTTAATGGTTACTTAATGCTTGAAGTTCCTTAGGGGAAGGGAAAGATATCACTTTGTGTTCCATTCAACAGTAAGTACAGGAAGCTGAGTGAAGATGCATTTGGTTAGTAAGTATCCTGTGCAAGGAGTGATCTCCTATTCCCTTTTCAGTTCTCAAAATTATTTTGTCTCTCCTCTCTGCTCCAGTATCTTTGGGTATTTAAACAATATTGTCTTCTGAGATGCTTCTTTGTTTTCACTGCTGGGGCCTTCTTTTCAAATTTTAGTTGGAAGTATAGGAAAAAAAAACTCTGTCTTCAACTACACACAAAACAAAAGGATGTGGCTTGGTGCTACTCTGAGAGAAGCAATGTAGTCTTTCCCTAAAGACATGGAGAAAATGAAGTCCTCTCCTATGGTTATGACCATGCTATTGGGCAAACTCTTGGCCAATTAACACCATCCTTGCTTCTTGATATAATATGTGCATCAGTGAATTTTGTAACCAAAATATTTTCATCTACATGAGGAACTTAGAAATTTAAGTACAGAAATTCCAACTCCTTGCCATTTCAAAGTGTCCCCCAGCATCTGCCAGCTGCCACACCAAATTTTTCTACAAAGCTCTAGAATCCCAACAGTGCCTTATGCTCTAGGTATATGGAACCAGATAGAAACAAGACTTTTCATGACTCCACTTCAAAGTGAAATCTCAAGACCCTTGCTGATTTCTGTTTCTTTGAAACCAGATGCTGATGCAGATTCACTGAAAGGGTAGGAAGCTATAGACCTTTGGCACTGGAATACATGGGTTTTGGGGTCCCTTGTAGCATAACCACTTTGTACAATGGGAAGAGAAATTTAGACAATTCTACATTGCACAAGAACCATTTTCAGATCTATATCATGGGGAGAGTAGCTCTGTAAATCTGCCTTTGAAACCTTCCATTGGTGCAGAGTGGAAACATAGCCAAGAGAGGAGCTCACTTACTCTTTCACTGTGGGACACATGTCATAGTACATTTTCATGTCATCCTCTGTTCATCACCTTCCTCCTTTTTCAACTGTATGTTGTGCATTGCAACACATGACTCTAGTGTTAGGTTTTCCCGTGGAGTACATTTATGTATGGGCTAATAGATCTGATGACAATTTTAAAAGCAGATGCTAGAATAATCCTTGGAGATGAGGGGAAGCTATGAAGACCCTGCAATGCAAACTGACTTCTTCAGGACCACACACATGGGCATAAAGAGGGGATGGGTCTGAACCAAGCTCTGTCTCCTCAAACCAGGAGAGTTTGCTACACTAGACCTGTTTGGGGACCTGACCCAATGTATGTTTGTATAATTTTGTCCACTTATGAATATGTCATGGGAAGATGAGAGCATCCTACATTGCATGGAAATTTTTGAAATACCTTACATGTGAAAGGGCCTCAGGTAAAGAGTCCCCAAGGAAGTAACCTCATTTCCTTGGCAATGGAACACACAACCTGGAAACAAGTAGGTAGGAACTCACAGTCCAGATACAGTCCTATTCTGCTCATTTTTGTTGAGACAACAAGTTCAGAGTCATGAGTTCTCATTGCCTTCTGATCTACAGATGCTCAGATATTAAGAAAACCATGAGTAGGGTCCTTTTCTGAGTGTGGAAGCTCTGGATCAATGCTGGGTTCCAACAACTCTGGTGATTTTTCCCAAGGAGAGCAGGTGAGGCAGGAGAGGCCATTGCAAATGAGTGGAGGCTAGTCCACCATTCAAACTCCCATTTTGATAACCTTACAATAAACAGGGGTTTGGGTGTGTGTGTGTGTTTGTGGTGTGTGTGTGTGTGTGTGTGTGTGTGTGTGTGCTGTGCATGAATGGTTTATGTCTACATTTGTGTGTGGGTGTGTATATATGTGTGTGTGTATTATATTCCCTGAGAATATGAAGGAAAAAATATTTTGTTCTGTTTTTCCTTGATACTGTGACTACTGTTTCTGTGTTAAATATCCCTTTTGGATTCCCCAACCTATGGAGAAGATGCCATAGATTAATCATTGGATGTGCCCTGTGTATTTGAAATCTTCCCAGCACTCATTCTGCAGGATCTTTTAGATTACCTGCACCTGGCCTGCAGAAAGGGAAACCACATATTTCCATGAATTTTTGTATTCATGCCAAAATTAGACCAGTGCCAAGAAGATGCTGGAGCTGCTGTGTTAGTGGTTTGTACCACCTCCAAGGTCTGGGATATGACCATCTCCTGATTTGGTTTTGGACAGCTGGGTATCACTCTGAATCTCAGTCATCTCTGTGGAAAGGATGGTTTTCAGAAGAGAACCCTACCTGGTTGTTTAGAAAACCAAGTAAGGTGAACCATAGGAGTGTTTGCCTCAGGCCTCTCTCATAGAGCAGCTTGCCAACTGCTCTGTTCTTCCCTGTGGACTGTATTCTCCCCTGTAAGGAAGTTCACTGCTTTAGGCCATGCTGCTCAGAAATCTCAGGAAAGGGTTTCCATATTTGGGAAGGAGATTGTGGCCTGAATTTAGGAGGGTTCCTGACCTGCACATAAACAGAACAGAGACCTCTTAGGTCATAGTGAGTTCTGCACCTGAGGTAGCTAGGCTATAATTGGTTAGGTTTATTCTTGGCTCAAATATATGTGAAGCACCTACCATTGTCAGGCACTTGGCCTATTCTTTAGAAATCTATACAATCACCCAGCCCTTCTGACCTTCTATTATTATCAGGGAGTTATTCAAGCCAGTATGCATATAGGCAGATAAGGGGCACAGAATGCTACTGATGACATACTTCTGGCCTTCTGTTGGTATGAAAATCTCCAGCCAGCTATCAAAGAGGAGTGACTTCAAAGAATAAATTGAGTAGTATTTGGGTCAAAATGAGGGTTTCTGCCTCAAGAGTAGTCAGTTGGGAGGCTGTTTAGAGAATGAATAGTCAAATCCCAGGTTCCACCCTTTGTGCTAGGAATAGCAGGGGACTGACATCTGACTTATCCTTTAGAAGGAAGACAGCAAGCAGTCGTGGGATTTTTTTGGTCCCCAAGGAATAGTGTTTTGGCTGGAGTCTCAGAGACAGACCCTGAGGGAAATCCTCCTCATCACAGCCAATCCCAGGGTGGATTAACCACACTTTTCTATATAGACGCTGGACAGCAACTGTGCAAAGCCCCTTTATACTAATTGTACTTCTTTGTGAGCCTACTCTAAACACCTGAGAAAGCCTACACTGCAAACCTCAGAGAACAATTTTGACTCACCTCAGAGGTCTTTTCTATACACAGCAAATAGCCTTTTTACTCACTTAACAGTTAGACTCACCAATAAGTCTTTCTACAAACCTCATAAAGCCCTCCTACACCTTTCATAGAGCCCTCCCTGCACAACAAAAAGAACCTGCCTTTATACCTCAGAGAACCATTCCTACCCACCTCAAACTCACTTCCATCTACATTTAAGTAATCCCTACCTACTCACATCAGGAGTCCTACCTACACAATTCAAAATTTCATCCTTACACAATTTAGGGACACTTCTTCCACACTTCATTGAGCAACACTTAAACAACTCAGAAATCCCTCCCTCTACACCCCAGGGAGTACTTTCTACAAATACCAGTGAGATGTTAATTCTAACTTCACAATGTCCATGCTACAAACCTCAACAAATCAAATTCCTCCACAACTCAGATAAAACACACTACTCACCAAAATGCCCATCCTACTCACCTCTGTGGGTTGGAGTGACCCACCTCTTTGAATACGCTGTTGAATGACTACCCTAAACACTTCAGAGATTGCTTCTACTCTCCTCAAAGAACACTCCCATTACACATCTGTATGTTCTATGTAGTCATATCAATTTGATCTAACTATTCACTTCAGGGGACCCTAACTAAACAACATAGATAGCACTTGTATACTGGTAAAAACCCACCTACACTCCTCATAGATTCCTCCTGCACACCTAATAAAGATTTCCTTACACACTTCAGAGCATGTGTATGACAAATCACAGAGAGCCTTTCCTTCATATCTCAAAGATCCCTTCCTATACACTTCACAGTCACCTCTACACACAGCTCAGAGCCCTACCTACTCACATCAAGTGCACTCTCTACACAATTCAGAGAGCACCCACACACACCTTAGAAACCCTTCCTACACACATTTACCAACCCCATACAACTCAAAGAACGGATGCTACACACCAAACACTGCACCTCTACACACCTCAGAATGCCCTACTTTCAATATTCAGAGGCTCCTGTTACACACCTCTTAGAGCCCTCCTTTCACAATTCAGTTGTCTTCCTTATTCATCTCAGAGATCTATCCTTACTCAACTTAGAGTTTCATCAATACACATATCAGCAAATTCTTAACACTTACCTCAGAGTACCAGCCCTATACGTTGCAATCAAGAGTCCTCCCTACAAATCTCAGAGAATCTTCCATATAAATATCAGAATGCCCTTTCAAAAAAATCTCAAGAAAACTTACATAGATATCTCATGTAGCCCTCACTACTGACCAAAAATATCCTCCATATTCTACTTAGGGCCATAACTACAAATATCTGAGAGGTCCCATGATACTCTTCTGAGTGTCCTCCAAAAACACCTCAGACATTCTCTCTACTATCCTCAAGGATCTCTCCCATCAAACTTTAGAATGTTGTACCTAATCATATCAGAGAGATTTCACTACTCACTTCAGAGGACTCTCCCTATACAACTGAGATAGCATTTCTACTGAGTTATATAGTCCTCTTATTCCCTGCATAGATCCCTCTGCACAAACAGAAACCTCCCTACACACCTCTGAAAGCCCTCCCTACACTCACCAGATTGCCATCCCTCTGCATTTCAATGAGCCCTCACTACACACCTCAGAGTACCTTCGCAACAAAGCTCAGAGAGTCCATCCTACTCATCTTAGCAAGTTCTAACTTCAGACTATATAGAAGCCCCTCCACACCTCATGGGGCCCTCCCTACTACATCTAGTTGTCCTCCTGTATTGCCTAAGAAAGCTCTCACTACTCACTTCCAAAGGCCTTACAAACAACTCATTGAACCCTTTCTACTCAACTCAGCACACACTATCTAAACACTTGAGTGAGCAATCCCATCTCATCTGAGAAGACCCTCAAACTCATGTCATATAGCCCTCTAACCCACATAATAGAACTATCCTACATGCCTCATGGAACTCACACAACACAGCTAAGAGGCAGTATGCTACCAAACTCAGAGAGCCTACTCTACACACCTCAGTATACCCATCATATAAATCAAAGTGTACCAGCATACTCACCTCAAGAGTAGTCCCTAAACACCTCAGGGAGATGTTCCTACATAACTGAAAGAGTACAAACTGTACTTCTTTGAAAGTCACCCCCCTAACTATACATCTTTGCAAGATGTCTCACCACCTCAAAGAGCCTGCAATAACACTCCTCAGAGAACTCTTTTGACTTTCCACAATGACCTCTTCTATACCCCACAATACTGACACTGAACCTGAAAAAAAAATAACCTTTACTCTAAGCATAAACCTAAGCCCACCCTAAATACTACAGAGAGCTCTCCCTGTCCCTGACCCTAAATGTAAATCCTAGGCCTAACTCTAACTCTAACCTCAAAGTACCTTCCCTTCTACATCAATTTGTTCCCCCTACTCATCTAAATGAGCTCTCACTACTCACCTCAAAAGGCACTCCAAACAAAACTCACTGAGCACTTTCTTCAAGTACCAGTGCTCACACCCTTCACAACTATGGTGAGCCATCCCAACTCACTTTGAAGGGCCCAAGTAAAGGGGCCTTTGGACACACATCATATAGCCCTAAACAACTCATAGAATCCTCCCTACCTAACAGTGTTCACAAACCACCAACCATGGAGACCCTTCGCTATACACCTTATAATATGCTACAAACACATAAATGAAAGTAATCCTTACACATCTCAAGAGCAGTCACTACATACCTCAGAGAGACCTCCATATATACCTTAGGGAGTACACCTTTACAAGACCTTTATATTAACTATATTTCTATGCAGCACACTCTAAGCACCTCAGAGAAAATTTCTACTCACCTCAGAGTCTCACTGCACACCTCAGAGAGTTATTTCCTCTCATCACAGAGGCCTTTCCTATATACTACAAAAATCCCTACTTACTTAGGTGAGCCCTCCCTCCTATGGCAAGAAACTTTCCTACAAGCCTCATAAAGCTCTCCTACACCCTTCAGACCTCCCTACATATATAAGAGAGTCCTCCCTTGAAGAAAACCCACCTTAACAACTCCAAGAATATTTCCTGTACACCAAACTCACCCTCTACACATCTATGTAACCCCACCCTACTTACATCAAGAGCCCATTCTACACACCTTAAAGTGCCATCCATATACACCCTTCAGAAATGCTTACTTCACATTTCATGGAGCAAGACCCTAACAACTCAGAAAGTCCTTCATATACAATTGAGTGAGCATTTTATATAAACCCCAGAGAGACATTAATTCAAATCTCACAAAACCCATGCTACACACCTCAGCAAATGCTACATACATAGCTCAGATAGACCTCACTGCTCACCAAAAACCTTTCCTACTAACCTCCAAACATCATATATACACACCTCAGAGAGCCATCATTATACTCCATTGAGTTCTCTCCCCAAACATCTCAGATATTCTGTATTATCCTCAAAGAACCCTCGCATCACATCTCAGTTTGTTCTCCCTACTCATATCAGAGAGATCTCACTATTCACTTCAGAGTTCCCTCCCTGAACAATGGAGATAGCATTTCAGTCATACACCATTCATAGATCCCACTGAATACCTAATAAAGATCTCTTTGCATACCACTGAGAGCCCTCCCTACATATATTAGAGTGCTACCACTATGAATTCCAAAGAGCCTTCACTGTACACCTCAGACAACCTACACTACAAAATTCAGAGAGCTTCTCTATACATTTCAATAAGTCTGACCTACTCACAACATAGTTTCCCCCACACTCCATAAGATCCTCCCTTTCAGTTTTTCCTCCCTACTTCTCTCAGAGCTCTCACTACAAACTTAAGTCATCTGAAAACAACTTTCTGCATCCTTTCTACTTATCTCAGTACACATACCCTATACACCTGAGTGAGCCCTACCCACTCATATCAGAAGGATCACCCACACACATGGTAGAGTCATCTGACACACATTGTAGAGCTCTCCTACACACCTTGTATAACCCCTCTACAAGATCACAGGCCAAAATCTACCAAACTCAGAGAGTTGTCTATACACACCTAACAGTAATCTTCCTACACATTAAAGAAAGACCTCCATACTCACGTCAACAACAGTCTCTACACATTTCAGAGAGACATCCCAACATACCTCAGTGAGTACGAGTTATAATAGAACCAAGTCCTAATTGCTAACTGTATTTCATTTCAAACACTCTCTAAAACCCTCAGAAAGTCCATCTATTCACCTCACATAATCCTCAATAAACACCAAAGATAACTCTTTTGACTCACAACAGAGGCTTTCCCTATGTATTACAAATACTGACCCTCACCCAGAACTTAACCCTTATTCTAACCATAACCCTAAACACTTCCTACATACCACAGAAATCCTGATACTGACACTGACCCTGACCTTGACCAAATCTTTATCCCTAAACTAACCTTAACCCTAATCTCACAGTACCCTTCCTTCTACATCAGTTTGTGCTCCCTATTCATCTCACAGAGCTCTCATGCCTCAACTCTAAAAGGCCTCCAAACATAACTTACTAAATTCTTTCTATAATTCACAGAGCACTCTCCCTATGAACCACTGTAAGCCCTCTAGCTCACCTCAAGGAACCATTCCACCCAACATTATAAAGCCCCTTGACATGCATCATAGTGCCCACCCTACACAGCTCAGTGGCCACACAAACTATCAACTTAAAGTGTCTCCCAAAATATCTCAGAGTACCCTTATTACACATCAAAGAAAGCTCATTCATCTTAAATGCATTCTCTACACACTTCAGAGAGTTGTCCCTGCATACCTCAGTGAGAACAAATTATACAGCTTTGTAATCCCATTCTACTGACAAAACTTCCTTGCAAGAACACTCTAAACACATCAGAAAGCCTATAAACTAATGACAGACAGCCCTAAATACACACCTTAGAAAACCCTTTTCAACTCACCACAGAGGCCTTCCCTACAAACTGCAAATATTGACCCTGACCCTGAACTTAACCCTAAGTCCTTGCTACATATCAGAGAGCCCTCTCTAACACTGCCCATAATTCTAAACTCTGAACTTGACTCTAAACCTAACCCTAACCCTAACCTTAACCTAATACTGTACTCCCTTCTTCATCTGTTTGTCCTCCCTACTCATCTCACAATTCTCTCACTACTCACCTCAAATGGATATCCAAACACAACTCAGTGAGCCATTTCTACACTTCACAACTCTCCTTCCCTTTGCACCTCTGGGAGTTCTCCTAACTCACCTCAGTGTACTCCCCAACACATTTAAAGAAGCCCTCTTACACACATCATATAGTCTTCCCTATTTGCTCTAAGAGATCAAAATTTTCTCTCTATACATGTCTTAATGTCTTGCTGACACATCAAAGAAAGCCATCACTACTCATATTAAGAGCTGTACCTACACAACTCAGAGAGTTGTCCTTATAGACCTCAGTAAGTACTCACCATGCTCCTTTGGAAGCCCTCTTTAATCACCTCAGAAAGCCTGTAAACTCACCTCATGGAATCTTTACAACACACCTCAGAGAGCCAGTCAAACTCATCACAGAGGCTTTCCCAATAAAATTCAAATGCTTATCCGGACCCTAACCCAACCTAAACCTAACACTAACCCCCTAACTCTAACACTAACCCCGTAATTCAAATGGTAATCCTAAATCTAACCCTAATCCAAACCCAAAGTCCTCAAATTAACCTTAAACCTACCCCTAACTCTTCCACACAGCTTGGAATTTGCTCCGTACAAAAATAAGGAAACCCTCCCTCCATATCTCAGAGTGCTCTCTTGGTACATTGAAGAAAACCTTCACTACTCACCTCAAGAGAAGTACCTGCACACCTCAGAGAGATATTCCTACAGACCTAAGTGAGTACTCATTATACTCCTTTTCAAGCACACTCTAAACACCTCAGAGAGTCCTTCTACTAACATCAGAAAATACTACACTCGTCATAAACTATTTTGACTGTCCTTCTATATACAACACAAAGAGGTGTACTTAATTGATCACTCCCACTCATGTCAATAAGCTCTCCTACACAACTCATAAAGCCCTCCTAGACCCTTCAGAGGGTCCTCCCATCATATCTCATAGGGCCTTCCCTATACAATGAGGAGAACCCAACTTCACACCTCAGAGAACTGTTCCTACACACCTCAAACACACTTCTCTATATTTCTAAAAATGTCCTCCCTACTTGTATCAAGAACACTTTATATAGAACTCAAAATCCCATTCTTACACACTTTAAGAACATTTCCCCCACACTTCATTGAGCAACACCTAAACAACTCAGAAAGCCTCCTTACACACCCACTGTGTACTCCCTAAAAATGCCAGAGATATTAATTCAAACCTCAGAAGACCTGTGCTACACACCTCAGCAAACCCTACCCACACATCTCAGATAGACCTCACTTCCCTTTTAAAAGACGTTTGAGGGTTTTACCCAAACATCTCACAGATTCCCTTTACTGTACTAAAACACACCTTAGTGTGTTCTCCCTACTCATAGCAGATGGATATCTCTATTTGCTTCAGAGGGCTCTCACTACACAACTGAGATTGCATTACTACACAGGGAAAAGTTATTTATAACACCTCATATATACCTTCTGCACACCTAATGGAGAGCTCACTACATACCTCAGAGAGCCTGAACAACAAACCTCAGAGATTTGTTCCCTTCATACACACCTCACAGACACCTAACTACACATCTCAGAAATCCCTCCCAACTTACATTAAGCATCCCTTTCTACACAACTCAAAGGACCATCCATACACACCTGAGAAATCCTTTCTGTACACATCATTGAGCAATCCATATAAAACTCAGAGAATAACACCACACAGTGCCTCTCTACATTTCTCAGATTGCCCTACTTTTATAATTCAGAGGGCTCTGTTACACACCTCATAGAGCCATCCATTAAAATCTCAGTTTGTTCTCCCCGATTAATTTGAGCTCTCTCCTTACTCACTTTAGAGATATATCCCAATACACCTCAGTGAGTTCTTAATACTCAAGAGTACCTTCCATATACAGCCCAATCAAGAGTCCTCCATACAAAGCTCAGAATGCCCTTTCAACAAATCTCAAAAAACTCTATGTATGCATCTCAGGTAGCAAACACCATTTACCAAAACTCCCTGTGCATTCTTTCAAAGGCCACAGCTATAAAACTCAGAGATTCCTTGTGATACTTTTTTGAATGCCCTCCCCAAACCCCTGAGAGATTCTCTGTATGATCCCTCCCAACAAAATTTACTGCATTCTCCTTCACTTTACTTCAGAGCACCCTCCCTACACAACTGAGATTGTAAAGGTTAAGGGGTATACAAATAAAGAGGCAAGCATACAGGATGGCATACAATAAGGAGTGACTTTTGTAGGAAAGCCAGTTCAATTGTATTATCTGCTCCAGAGATATATCAGGTTTCATTAGTGCAGTTAGCTTGTGCATGTGCAGATCATATAACATGCTTGCTTCTCAGAGTCCATGAGTGCCAAATGTTTTTATAAGAAGATAATATATTCATGGCTCAAGATCAGAGGAGTTGAAAAATAAGTCAGAGAAACAGAAGGTCTTCCTTCATCTGAGGTGTGTGCCCACTCAAAGGACTTATACTCCTCTGTAATCTCTCATGGCCTGAACCTCTACAATTTCAAGCTTTTGTTTTGGGTGATCTTTTGAATAGGTATGACTTGTCTTTAGTTTAAGAAAGGTGGAGGGAGAAAGTAAGTCAGACATTGGAAAAATAAGCACAACAAAATTAAGCAAGTGTCCATAAACATCCTCTAATGAAAAGCTGTTTTATCCATGTAAAATTTGGTAGCCATGAGGTTAACCAATCTAATAAATTCCAACCTCCATCATCTTGTTACACCTTCTTTACAATGTCTTTGATATGATCCAATTTTTTTGAATGGAATGACTGTTATCAGTTAGATTGAAACAACACAGGTTGTTAAATTTATGGCATCCCTTATGATGAAACAACAGCAAATAATCAATAGAAGTCCTATTATCAATAATAGCTTGATGGTGTGTTTTTTTTCCTCATTAGCCTTTAGTAATTACTCTTGATGTGTAATTTATATTTTTTACCATAGCACAGGTAAGCCCCATTATCTGTTTATAAGCTCCTACTAGTAGGGCAAGAACACCAACTAAGGAGAATTTTAAAGCATCAAATTCTGCTATAGACAATAGATTAACCAAATCATCACAATCTTTATCTAAGTATATAGACATTTTATGTAATTGTTGAGCTGGATGTTGAACTATTAAATTCTGAGGAGAGGGGGGAAATGCTGTTAATCTGCTTAATCAAAAATGAGCTCCATGAAACATATTAGTTGGAATATAGTTAGAGGTTTAAGCACCACATAAAAAGAACAGATCCCAGTATGCTTCCCATATCTACATCTTGGTGGATACAAGTTTCAGAAGAACTAACAATTTCTGCTAAGTGAACCCAAGTGTCATAATGATTGCAAGAAGCTAAAGATGGAACAGCTTTCTATACAGGGCACCACCAACAAACAGGAATACAACAGAGAAACAAAACAATAATGGCCAGCATAGTTATGGAAATTTGGGTAAGTTTTACAAAGAGAGATGTAACCAAAATTTTCAGGGCACATTTTAAAACCATCTGGCCTAGCAATTGTTGGGCAGATGTTGTTAAAATCCTTATATCCCCCAGGTCACTAGATGATTAGAAGACCATGGGCCCCTAGAGCCTCTTGTCCTTTTCAGAGTGTCCTTCTTTCAATCACGGTCCACTCCATCCAGGATCAAATGGAATTTGGTAATCAGATTTTGAAGCACTTGATGCCAACTCATGATGATTGTTGGATCTCACACACCTGGAATCCAGACAGAAAATGTAGGTGTAGAGTAGCAGCATATTTCTTCCTCCATGTAATCAAAGGTAAAGGGTTTTGCCATGTAGGGTTTGGTGGAATTCAGTATTTTACATAAATCTTTGTTAGTGTTTCCTTAGGGGTGAAGAGTCTGTCCAAGGTAGAGGAGCAGTGATGTGTATTATCTCATATTCTACTTTAACAGCATTCACTGTGAACAAGGAAATATTGAGAGCATTATTAACATGAGTGAGGTTAGGTCCCCTTTTTAAGTTTTGTTTAAAAAGGCACATTTAAGTGTGTGGTGTGCATATTCAACTAAGGTCTTTTCAGTAGGATTGTGGGGAATTCCAGGAGTTAAAATATACTCTATTGATTACAAAATTGAGCAAATGTACTAGAAGTATAAGCAGGGAAACTGTCAGTTTTTAAATGATGAGGTTTACATTGGTGGCAATGAAGAATAGCCCATGGTAGATACAGGCTGAGACCTTCTCTGAAATATGTGCATTGGAGGATGTATCTATGATAACATGTAAGACAGAACAGGCTTGGAAGGGAGGAAAATGAGTTACATCCATCTGTCAAAGACCATTAGAATCTTAACCTCAAGGGTTTATGGTTTTCCAAGTAGAATGAAAGGGTATGTAATGAGATAAATTATTAATTATGAAACAGGTATTTTGAGAGGAAATAGAAAAGACTTTCATTAAAGAATGAGCATTTTCATAAAAAAATTGTGTGATTCAGAACATCTGAAAAGAGAGGATAAAAGAATTTTATAGCACCATCAGCTTGAGCCTTTACTTCAGTGAGTGGTCCAGGAATGTTAGTGTGGCTATGTATGTGAGCAAGAAATATTGGAGCTGTATGATCCTGTAAAAGAGATTGAAGAATGATAAATACACATAGCAAATTAGAGTCCAAATTAGGTGAAAAAATTGCAGAGAAAATATGAGGCATCAGTTTGGCTATATACTGAGAATCTGTAATGATGTTTAAGGCAATGGAAAACTTACAAAGAGCAAAAGTAATTGCAGTTAATTTGGCCCCCTGAGGAGAAGCTTCAGGCAATGGATAACAATCTGTCCATTTTTTATCAATGAATATAAATATTACACTCCACTGCTTTTCTTCATCAGTATAGACAGTAATCCCATTGGAAATCAGAATAGAGAAGATTATAGAAGAAGCATGAGAGACTTGACACAATAAGGAAAGGTGTTCATCGAGAAGTGCATGGAGGGCTGGGGAGATAGCTCAGCTGGTAGAGTGCTTGCCTCGCAAGCACAAGGCCCTGAGTTCAATCCCCAGTACCAAAAAAAAAAAAATTAAAAAAACAGAGAAGTGCATGGAAAGCGCTAGGAGCTAAAAAGTCTGTTAAGACAGCTTGATAAGGAAAATTGTAAATATTGTAAATGTAAATTCTTTCCATAAGATAAAGTACATGAACATCTGTTCCTGTAAGATCAAATGTAAGAGACAGATATTAGTGCAATTGTGAGTCTCTGACATCAATTAAGCATACATATCAGCATAAAGGAGAACATTTCTTCCTAAAAATTGAGGAGAGTATAATCACTCTATTATACTCAAGCCTTGATTATAAAAGGCAACAACTGCAGTGAAGGCATGTAGTTTTTCAGTAAAGATTATTAGAGATAAAGGAACATTGAATGTTGGGAGTCTATCTTTAAGAACTGTAGATAATTTCTCATTAACACACCAAAGAGCTGTAGGCAGTGCGAAAGTTAATTGGAGAAAAACTGGTGAAATTATGTTGCTTTTTTAACATCTGAATAAAGGATGACAGCATATCAGTAGTTAAAGGAATATATTATTGGGCCCAATTTAAATGTCCTAAAATTGATGAAAATAAACTAAGGAAAATGTGGAAGGAAAAGTCAATTTTGGAATATGAGTAACATTGGAGTATTTTGTGTCCTAAATAGTTAACAGGGAGTTGTCATTGAATTTTTTTCTGTGGCTACATGGAGCCCAGATTGTAATATAATGTGTTGTAATTTACATTTTTTTTCTTTTTTTTTGCGGTGCTGGGGATCGAACCCAGGGTTTTGTGCATGCAAGGCAAGCACTCTATTGACTGAGCTATCTCCCCAGCCCTGTTGTAATTTACTAAAAGAATCTTCTGTTAAGTATTAGCCCAGCAATGAAAATATCATCCATATTATGATAAATAAGAATATGTGGGAATAATCATCAGAAAAGCTGAAGAGCCTTATTCACAAAATGTTGATATTATGTTGGGCTATTTCACATACCTTGAGGAAGAAATGTCCATTAATATCTATCAACAGGCTTATGATAATTGAATACAGAAACTGTGAAGGCAAATTTACTTCAATCATCAGGAAAGACTGGAACAGTAAAAAAAATATTTTATGTCTATTACATATAAGGAAAAATCCTGAGGGATTAGATGAGGGTTAGGCAACTCAAATTGAAGGGGACCCATAGGTTGTATACATTTATTAATTTCTCTTAAATTTTGTAATAATCTCCATTTCCCTGATTCCTTCTTTATGATAAAAATGGGTGTATTCCATGGACTGGTTATGGGTTCAATATGTCCCAATTATAACTGTTCTTGAATGAAAGCCTCCAGGATTTTCACCTTTTCCTTAGACAATGGCCATTTTTTCTACAAAGACAGTAGTGGTAACCTTCCATTTTAATGTCAAGGCAAACAGAATCACAGAGGCCCCTACAGAAAAGGTAATTTGAGAGACATTTGCAATTGTGTATGTATGGTTGAATATGAGTAATAACTGTGGGTTGGAAGGGGCAGAGCATTGTACCCAGAGAACATGTAGACACCTGTTCATTATGGCCTCCAATGCCCCAGGGTTGCCCTTTGTAAGGGCCATACATGAGGCCATATTGAGAGACGTAAATCTGCAACATCAGCACTGGTTTTTAATAACCCTGTGATTGGCTACCCATTTAAAAAAATGGTTAACTTTGGTATAGTTTCAGTAATAGGTAAACATGCTGTGATGATAGTGGAAACAAATCCTGCATTTCCCTTTTCATTATAAACTTCCTCCGGGAGACTTACTTGAGCATCCTTAGTAGTAATCCTATCTATCCACACATTCTCTCTAGTGGCATAAAAGGATTTGTGGACAGAGCTTTTGTTTGAATCTGAAACACCTGTGAAGTAGACATAAGCATCTGCAGGTGAAAAAGTGTTCACTCTCCTTTGGTCCTGGGTCAGGGGATGACCCATAATTGAGTTTTTTGACATGTCTGCTTCTGTGGAATGAGCATAGTTTGTGAACATGTTGCTTCTTGGTACGGAGTACTATCTATTACTGGTATAACATCTGTGATATGCATAGCCTTTGTGACCTGTATAGACTCTTTAACTTCTTCTTTAACTCTTCTTTAACTCTTTAATCTCTTTAACTTCTTTGGCCTAAGTAGCCTATATGACATTTTAATAGTTATAGCCTGAGTAACCTTCATGATTTCAAAGGTCACACTATGAGCTGAGTAGTTTCTATGACCTGAGCAAGTTAAATAACCTTAGTAGCCCCTATGAGTTTCATAACTTCCTGACCAATATAACCTCTATTCCTTGTATAGCTTCTATGACTTGCATATCCTCTTTTGTCTGAATGACCTCTATGACCTGCGCACCCTCTTGATCTGAGGATCTTCTATGTTCTTTGAGGATTTTATGTCCTGAGTGTACCCTATTACCAATACCTTTTATATCTGCATATATTTTATAACCTGAGGAGCCTATAAGACTAGAGTATCATCTGTGACCTTAATGGCCTAAATGAACTTAGGAGCTCCTATGTAGCCTGTATGGTCCTATTTACCTCTATTACCTAAGAGACATCTATAACCTGTATATCCTCTACAACTTGAACAGCCCCCATGACCTGAATAGCCTCTATTGCCTGCATACTGTCTATGACCTGAGGGATCTCTATGAACTGAGTAACCTCTTTGAAAATCTCAACCTGTATGACCCACACAGCATCTAGGGCTTATAAGGCTTAAATTGTCTGAATATTCTCTTTGACCTGTAGAACTTTGAAAATCCTGATGATCTCAGTTGACTCTATGAACTGTGTAAACAGAATTAGCTGTGTAACCCTTATGTCCTGAACAGCCTAAAGGACCTGACCTGTTTAAATTCCATGGTATGAGTAGCCTCTATGAAGAACATATCATACATTCCCTGTGCCTCTGTCATCTTCTAACCTCTATTATCTCTATAACATCTATTATGTGTATACTCTTTATGGCCTTTCTAGCTTCTATGGCCCCAATATTTTCTATGACTTGTTGAATTATATGAATTGTGCAGACATTGTGGCCCAAATCATTTCTAAATTATGGCATGGATATTGCTGATATTTTTTAGCCAAGTTTATTGTGATATTCAGGAGCAGAAAGCAGGGCAGAAAGATTTTAAAAATTGGGACTTGAAAGCCTGGAGTAAAACTAGGGCTAAGGAAGTTGAAGTTGTTAAAGATATTACATCCCCCAAAGAAATGCTAAAGACTTTGCCTAGAGACAATAAGAAAGATGACTTGAGGGCATCTCAGGAGTTGGCAAGACCACACCCATCTCAGACTCAAGGGAGTAAAGCTGAAAATTCTCTTAAGAGACCAGTGGGACATCCTACTTACACAAAGGGGGCCTAGGAAGTTTTTTCTATGTGCTCAGTCACACAGACACTCAGAGACTGCTGCAGTATGGGTCCCCAGAGACTTGGCTATTGCTCATGATGGTGGCAGGCTTTGGCATCAACCATGAGGTGCTGGTTCTTTCCTCCTCTACAATTTTGCTGGTTAGATCCTTTTAGTCACAGCACCAAAGTGACTAAAATGGTGAAGTTATTATGAGTTTCCA
Organism: Sciurus carolinensis; assembly: GCF_902686445.1. NCBI lineage: Eukaryota > Metazoa > Chordata > Mammalia > Rodentia > Sciuridae > Sciurus > Sciurus carolinensis. The sequence goes on along the minus strand of NC_062227.1, from coordinate 18,470,447 downwards.
TGGTCACACTGAGTATATTATGTCAGTGTTAAAGGTCACAGTGAGGATACTATATGAGTTTATGAAGTTACAATGAGAATATTGTTAGTTTCAGAGGCCAAGTTAAAATATCATGTGTTAGAACTCACAGTGTGGTTATTGTATCATTATCAGGATAAACAATGAGGGTATTATATCAGTGTCAGAGGCCATGGAAATGTACTGTGTCAGTATCAGAGGCCACAGGTGGATATTACATCAGAGTCAAAGCCTATGTGAGGATATTAAATTATGTTCACAAGGTACAGTGAAGTTATTATATGAGTTTCATAGGACATAGTGAGGAATTAAAATGAGCATCAGAGGCTATGTTTATGGCATGTGAATGGGAGAGGTCACAATGAGGGTGTAATAAGTTCAGGATATTATAAGTGTCAGAGGCCCAGTGAGTATAGATTGTGATTATTAGAGGCCACAGTATTGGTATATGAGTATTAGAAACACCATTGAAGATATTATGTGAGTGTCTTAGACCACAGTGAGGATTTTATTTGAGTGTAAGATGCCAAATGAAGATATTATATGCAGGTCAGGGGTAACAGTGAGGTTATTATCATGAGAGTCAGTGGCCACAGGAGAGTATTATGTGAGTTCTTGTGGTCCAACCAAGGGTATTACATGAATGTCACAGGTCACATTGAGTGTATTTTGTGAGTTTAGAAAATAGATTGGAGATATTTTTGCCCACTTTCCATAGAAATAGAAGCTAGAAATTCACAGTGGGGCAATGTAACAGAGGATCACTTCATTCTTTGAGTATATCCCTTGTCACTTTAAAATTATATATATGTATATATTTTTCTAACCATTTCCCTGACCTTCTCCCTTACCTTCTTTTCTCTAAACTTCTCCCTTATCTTAACCATAAACTTCTCCTCCCTGATCTTTTTTTCCTTGATTTTATCCTTCCTGAACTCTCCTTTCTGAACTCATTTTCTCTTAATCCCATCTTTAAAAACCCCCAGTTCCTGATTATGGAAAAAATCACTGTCACAGGTGTCCCCTTCATTTCTCCTTTGCTAGCAAGGTAATAAACCATCTTTTTCCTTTTCCAAAAAAAATCCTCATTATTGGATTGGCATGAGAGACAAGGAATAGACTTCTGGCAACACTCACTAAAGCTATCACTAGTCTCATATTTCTTTCAATAAGCAAACTACCAGCAACAAATTATGTGTACATAAGAGAGATTTTAAATAAGTTTCTGAATATTAGTTTTCACTACAATTTTAAATGGATATTTGAGGCAAATTTGCAATTTCTATCACAAAATGTAGCCATAACACCTCCTTATATAAAAAGGGGAGGGAGAGTACTATTTTACAATATTTCCTGGTATTTCCTTCCATGATACAGGCCCTAACCTACCCATCTTCTTAAAATTTGGAAGCAATAATCTACATGTAGAAAATAGTAATTTATTTGGGGAGATTATTGTTTTTAATTTAGTCAGTTAGTTTATCCTCAGATACATAAGTTAGAAAAAAGGAATGAAAAGGGAGCATCTAAGATAAATAGGGTAGTCAGTAGAGGAGAGGTAGAAAATTGAGATGAAGGTAGAGAGGGAAAGGGAAAGAACTCGGCAATACTATTGAAAAAATATATTGTATAAATTGTGAAAATATTATTGTGAATTCAATATTTATGTATAATTATAATGAACCAATAAAAATGTACATAAATTAAAGTAAGACCAGAAGTGTAAAGGGAGGTAAAGGACAAGGGAAGTACTAGGGAATAAATTAGAGTAGATAATAATAAATACAAAAAAGAATGTATCACAATGAGAACCACTGTTATGTAAAATTATAATGTAATCACATTAAATAAAACTAAAATAATAGAATTGTATTTATTGTACTGTAGTTCGATTCCAGATAATAATATCAATATTGTTGCAGTCAGAAGACAGATTCATGATTCTTAATGTTTATAGGATAATACTGAAGCCAGAATTAAGGACAGGCAGTTAGTGTAGAAATAGGGGATTGGGTCAAATCAAGGAAATGAAGGCCTTGAAAGACATCTGCCTCTGGAAGTTGGGGACTGCCCCTGGGAGAATGGAATGTCAAAGATCTCTGGAGCCCATTGATTACCAAATTTACCTGCCTTTATCAAGGACTGCAAGCAAGGAGCTGCTAATTAATGCCCCCTGGGCCTTTGCCTGGCTGAATCACTTGGGCCCTCCCCCTGCCCCATCTGCTTCTCACTTTGTGCATCTCATCTGCAAAACCCGGTCTAGTAGGCAGGAAGAAGAGTTAAAGGGGGAGAGAACTTGAGAACAAAAGAGACCTTAACCTATAAAAGATGTAGGTTGCTCTCACTTCTTGGTACTTTAGAACACCAGCCATGGCCCCCTTCTCCCTCCTGGGAGAAGTTTATTATTACTACTTTTAAATAAAACCTGCTTATTATGCTTGCCTTGGCATACTTCTCTAGTGTTCAAACTTCAACATTAGAGTGAACAGAACTCATCACTGGTAAATGGCGATATCAATACTATTTCAGATTGAGAGTTAAAATTTGAAGAAGTACACTATGACCCCTGTTCTGCTCACTTTACTATAAAGCTTTATTGGAATTCTTGTTTTTAGCACTTGTGAGATAGACATTCTACCTTTACATCCATAACTGTTCATGATTTTTCTCTCCCAAATCCATAATAAAAATAATTATGTCAGAAATTCTTGTATCTTGGGGTAGTCCAAAACAGAAGTCCTAAGACCAAAAAGTGACTTCCATCCATTTGGTACATAGGGATCACAATTTTGAGGTCTTTTTGCAGGTGTGTAGGAATTCAGAAGATAAGTAAGCTCAGAAATATACTATCTCCCTTCTCAGATTCTAGTTCTTCTGCTTTAAGCTATTTTATTTTGACAAGTTAATCCCTCTATGGCACCATTTATTCATGCAAACAATATTTCAGAATTAAACTAAATAACATTGTAGACCTTTGCACAATGGCACCTGGCAGGTTTTCAGTAAATACGAGTTATCATTTTTAGTTGAGAACAGAAAATATTGTTACAGTTGCTATAATCAAATTTCCTGACATCAGGAATGGGTACCCTTTACACTTTTTGATGTAGAGAAAGGACTACTGAAATGACTTTCTATAGGTCAATAAATATTCAAGTTTGCACATGATATCTAATTCAGAGACCTGACTAAAATGTAAATAAAAAAGAGTTTCCCAAACAAAGGAATTTTAGTTTTTCTTCTGTTACCTAGATTTCATCTAGCAGTAAAATTTTTGTCCATCTCACTGTCTTCTAAGTATTTAAGTCTCAGACCCATAATGAGAAGTAAAGCTGTCCATAAAATCAATTACCTGTATTAATGGCATGATGGAAATTCAGTAGAAATTTTCAAAAAGAGTTTTAGTGATGATTTTTCAAAAGGCAGCTACCACTGATGTTCACAGAGATGAAAGATTATTTTGTCAACTGTATTCTTCTCTGTTTTTGTCTTTGCTAGCTTAGTTTAAACTCTGTTTTAGGCCATGGGTTTTCAGAATTTTGCCAGAATATAGGAAGAAAAAGTTAATAAAATCATAAAAAGTAAAATTTAAAATGACCTACACTTGTAAATATTAGAATATCTCACAACCATTAAGCTGAAAATGATATGATAAAATTTATTTATCAGGGTAAATTATATGATATATTTCTCTAAGCTGAAGATATTTTAGAACATCTACTTTCATATATATTTGTAAGCAATTTAATATAACTTGGTAATTCCAACCACTTAAGACTTTAGAAAGTAAGCAAGTTGGAAATGACTTATGAATTTTCATAACCACAATAAATTTAAGTTAGTTGTTTGATCCAAATGTATTACAGAAGACTAAAACAGTTATGCTAAAAAATTAAAAACAAAACTTCTATAAACAGAAGCATGAGGTTGAAATATTTCCCCAAATATTTCAAAGGCCTTCTTGGGCCTCGGTATTCAACCATGTTACAACATACTCTTCTAGACACTGAAGATGAACATCACAGACATTCTCTGATCATGGTTATTTGCAAATGTCCTATTATAACAAATCCAGAAGTTTCCTATAAAATTTAATAAATATAATATCAATAATTTTGTTTGGTTTTTATATTTCTAGAAATAATAACTTAAATACAAAACAGAGAAAAAACTAATGGATATGTGAACAGCAAGCCCTGTGAATGAAATGGGAGAAAGCAACATCAATTCTGTAATATTTTTTGTCTTGGACCTGTCCACAGTTAACTACATGGCCACTTTAAGGTATGAAGTGCTACAGGAAAATATTTTCCTGTATTTGCTTGACTTCACCACTGCAACAATGTCTATGAAAAAAAGGAAAGATTCAATCAAATTTTGTTGCTATAATTTTTGAAACATTTTATTCCGATTTTGTTTCAACACCTTTGAAACACATACCTAACAAAAATACTCCTGCACCTTTTTTTTCTCCAATAGACCTTTGTATTAAAATCCATGAAATTCATGTGCCAATATTAGGAACACTTCAGTCACTTATTTTGTTTTCAACAGTAATTTTAAAAGGTTTTAAAGTACCAAACCAATTTGTCTGAAGGATAATTTTAGAAATATGGATATCAAATAGAGTGGTAGGATCTAGGAATCTGCCTCCTTAGCATCCCTTTTCTAATGGATTGTTGCTTGTCTTACATATTGAAATATTAGACCTCACAGTTTTTTTACCTTACTAAGGCAGACCTTCACTGAGGCAAATTTCATATTTTGATTAAGTTTGAATAATTAATTTATACTATTTGTATTTTTAACCAAATGGTTTTTCATATACAAATAAAATGAATATTACAAAATATTCAGTTTTCTAAATTGTCTCTAGTTTTGGTTTGGTATCTATGAAATGTGTCAATGAACATCAAATTTAGATTTTGGTACATAACTAGTTTTTCAAGTCATATTACTACAGGAGACTGTGGAGAATGTATTGTGTTTATTTGGGATTGTTCAGCTCAGGTGATTACACCATGTCTCACACCTGTAATTTTCAGCAGCTCTGCACCAACTCAAGTTTTCATTTTGCAGTTAAAGAGTAAGTCTTCATCACATGCTATTCAGATTTTTATTTTTCTTTACTTTCCCACCTGGGAAAAATCCTGAAGTCAGAAAACTATAATCCAAAGAGTTATTCTTCTAATAAAGGAGAGGGTAGCCACAAATCTCTATAGCCCCATCAGGTAATGAGTGCAACCCCAATGCTGTTATAATGTTCCAGAGAAAAATTTTATTTCTTGCAGCAGTTCAGCCTTTCAATGCTGTTGGAATGTGATGTGATTTATTTGTATCTTCATTCACTCATGTTGCAGGGACAGTGTCCCAGTGGATTCCACTAGTACATGTGTCCTAGTGGGCTCCATCAATATCATTGAGTTGTCATGAAAAAGCCACAGATGGGGTGAAACAGTAATTTATTTGTGCCAATTCCAGAGTCTCTATATCAAGATGTCTCCAGGAATGGTTTCCCTTGAGGCCCACACTTTGACATTTATATTGCCATCTTTTGATTATGCATGACATATTTTCCCTATTCTTCTGTATCCTTATTGCTGTTTTTTAAAAGGAGAAAAATTTAATGTGATTAGGCTTTATACCAATTAGCTGGATTAGCCTTAACCATGACTTTAAGAACCATATAATGACCTGGGGATATAGCTCAGCTGGAAGAGTATTTGCCTCACATGTACAAGGCCCTGGATTCAATATCCAACACCACATAAATAAAAAATAAAAATTAAAAAGAAACCACATATTTAAGTGAAGTCAAAATCTGAGGCACCAGGTACAATGACATGTGAGATTTGGAGTGAGGATACAAATGATCTGGTAATATATACTAGTGGGCTGCTGAAAACAGACTCCCAGGAAAGGGAATACTGAATGAAGGAATGTGAACATGCAACACTTTAATAGATACAGGCAGATGGCATCACAGATGGACTGCTAAAGTTTAATTGGCACAAGAAATCTCTGATTTTAGCAGCTTCTCTCAACCAGGATTCTCTTGGTTTTGACATTTAAAAAGTTATTTTTCTTGGTTAATCTCTTGTCCATGAGGTAAATAAGATAATATGGTTCCATTTTTTCAATTTCCCAACTGACAAACTGAGTTACTTCTCAGTTGATTTATCAGCCATATAGATTATTTTCTTCCCTCAGTCCTACTCAGATTTTGGGTCACATATTGTGCTTTCTTGCAAAAAGTAGTCTTGATACATTTTCACTAACGTAGAACCTGGGTTGTCCTGTTACTGAAGACTTTCCTTAACATGAAATAAGGGCAAAAAATAGTCTCTCGAGTCAACAGACCTCCTGAGATGTTTTTGCTAGACTCTCTCTTTAAAATGGATAAGAAATATTATTTCTCTAGATAAATATCCCCTATATCAAGAGTAAACCACACTTGGAGAATCTTAGAAGGAATTTCATACAGTTCTGTCCTGGGCAGTTGCCAGTATGAAATATAATGCTGAGAAGCCATTTGTTATTTAGAAGCCTGTGTTTTCTCATCTCTACAATTGAATGTTTTTAGAGGACTCATTTGGATTAAGGCTTCATGGAAAAATTGATACAAGTTGCTCCCACAACTGTCAAAACACCTTTAGTTACTGTGTAGAAAGTGCTTAACCATTTTCTGACATATTGTGATGGGCTGACAGAAATGACTTCATGAGAATGTTATAGGCCAGACTATAAGGGAAATGACTAAACAGACTCCATTTTGCTCTGAGACTCCATGTTATGTAGAAAATAAGCTTCTCCCATGGGAACACCCCGCCTCTGTACCTATTATCAGTTGCTTAGTGTGACATGTTTAACAATACAGAATGATAATTCCTATGTAAATAAAAAATGCTCTCTTTTGATTGCTATTGCTCCTAAACAATGTACCATGTGAAAAGTGATTGTGTGGATGTTAGTAACCTTTCTTTAGTTTGTACCTAGATAAGGGTCATTTTGACCCACTTCCCCCCTCTTTCAATGATCTCATGATGTTAATGTGTAATTTCAAATCATAGCAACAGACACTTATGATTAATGTGATTTTTGGTACAAGAACCCCTACAACACTGTGGTCAGGGCTATTCTCCCAATAGCCACTTTTTTGGGGCATTGTGTGAGACAGTCAGTCAGCCGGCTTAATAAAGACTCTCAAATTTGGACTTCTCAGTGGTGATTGGTCTGTTCTTCAGTTGTGCACCATAACAATATCACCACTTTTTATTTTTTTTCAAAATTTCATAATCTTTTCATCAGGGTCACTCATGTCATACACATGCCCAGGCACAATATGCCAACTCTTGCTTGTCTGAAATCCAGATATCATTTCTTTGATATTTTATGGTACTTCCAATAATTGTATGTCCCTCCTTGACTTCTTTTTGCTCTATGCCCTCAAAAAAAATAGTTCTGCTGCATGACATGACTCTGTAGTGCATGCCCCTCTTTGTTTTGAAAACATAGGGCTTGGTTGTCCTTTACATTACTCTAAACCTGCTTGTTTTATAATTAATAAATCCTGATATAACTTCCCACATATTTAACATCAACCTATATTTTGATATGTAAAAGGTGTTGACATAAATTTTAGGTGGTGTTTGCCCTTGAGGTAAACTGAATCAGGATTACCTAGATTCTGGAATGGGAGCCCCAAGATGATACAGTTATATGACAATGTTCTCTTTGTGTTGTGCTCTGTAATACACAGGAGTGGATTTTACATACATATATCACATATCCTGCTCTTTTGAACTTTTGTCAAATTTCAAGTCTGATGAGAATAAGATATATTGCAAGAGTTTTTTGATCTGGTGGAGCTATTTTGGCTTTGGAATCAGATAGAGCTTATCCTGAGTCCCAGTGAACCTACTTACTAATTGTGGGAATATGTCCACAGGAGGAAACATATATTACATTTTGTTCAATAGGTCTAACCTCAAATTGCCAAATAAGTTTGCAGTTTATTTATTTAAGCAACAGAATCAGGGCTGTGGAAGATTGCAGGCTATGTGTACATAATCCCTAGGCATCTTTGTTTTTTCTGCTGTATGATGTCTACAATTTGAGAAACATGTGGCCAGTATGAAATGAGAAACAATGATCTACTTTTGGACACTTCCTGGTTGGAACTTCCTGCTCCCACTCAGGGTATTGTTTCTTAAAATTTTGTGCCTGAGGGGAAATATTATTAGGGAACTCTATCCCTTAACACTAGCATGTAAAGTGATAGACCAGGTCCTTTAAGTCCCTGACATCAGGGGACCCATGTCCCTCAAATATGGCATGTGTCTATGGTAAAATGAAGTATGCTGAAGAGAGTCAAACTTGAGAGTGTAGTTCCAAAAGCTCATGTTCTTCATTGGTATCATTTTATAAATCACATAAAAGTAATATTCTTGAGAGGTTGTGTTATGTTAATATCAATTCCAACTCTTTCTTTGTATGCTATCAATATGAGTATTAGAGACATTTAAATTAGCCTTGCACCTGAGGCATTGTTTTAATTGAATATTGTTGCCTTACAGGTTTGTTCCATTCAAAGTTTAGTCTGTCTCCTAACAAGAACAGAGAGCAGAATAGTTAAATAACATTTTATATTAATTGCCATTATATTATTTTCATTCATGAATAATATACTGGTTTTTTAATTCATAAACTGAAATGGCAAATGTGCACCAGGGTAACTGCAAATGTTCTGCTGGTTGGACTAGATCCCACTTCTGGAAGAAAATATTGTCTTAAAATAGCAGCAGACTGAGGCTCTGGGGTGCAATTCCCAGATCTCAAAAGAAAAAAAAAAAAAAAAACTGCAACCAAGGACCTACCATTCTGTTCTTATTCTTGTGCATTGGCTCAATTCACTGCCATTCACAGGGAAGGCTCCCTGATCGCATACCCCAGAGGCATGGTCTGAAGCCCTGTCCAATCAGGAGCAGTTAGAACTGTCCAATCCTGTGTGCTGAAAGGGAATTGGGGGTGGGCTTCCATTGCCATCTCCGTTTCTCCTGAGTCCGCCATATTGGTGATTCAGTTCTAGGCTTCACTCTCCTGCTTAGGAGCCCCAAGTTACTCTGTTGTAAAGGGGATGAAGATCCCTAGGGAGAAGGATTGACTCCCGAATACCCGGAAATGGTGAGTGGGCGGTGGCATCACAAGCCTGGGGAGGGAGGCTGTTGGAATGGTGGAAAGGACTGTGGCAGAAAACCAGACCTGGCAGACCAGGACTCTTCACAGTCTCTGGAGTCTGCAGGCCTGAGCCCTCCTGTGGGGCACTGCACTCTCCGTCCTCCTGGCTATCCAGGTGGAAAATATATCAGTGGCAGAGACCTCTCACTTCCTTTCTTATCCTTGCAGGACATTGTCAAATACTGTCTCACAGGTGTTTGCCTGTAGCCCAGCATTTTCCCACATGTTGGTGACTGACAGGGGGATACATTATTGTAATCAAATCTCCACAAGCCATTTTCCTGCAGGAGAGCAGTTGTGGTCTGTAGGGACCACGTTTCCTTCTGAGCTAGCTATTTTTCATTTTTCCATTCTTTTCTCTTTTTTTTTCCTTTTTTTTTTTTGTGTGTGTGTGTGTTGCTGGAAGTTTATCCCCAGGATACTTTACTACTGAGATATATCTCTAGTAATTTTTATTTTTTATTTTGAGACAGGGTATAGCTTATTTGCTGAGATTGTCTTGTTATGGTTTGATTTATTTAGACATTTCCATTCCAATGAAGTATATGATTTTTACATACATATGGATTCATATATGGATTTAGTTTTTATTATGGTTCCTTGTTGATTATTGTAGTAGTGTAGTTTCACAATATACATGAATATCAGATAATGAGAAGTACTCCTTTTTCTCTTATAATTGAAAAATTTACTGGCTAAATTTATATATAATTTTTTGTGGATGAATTTTAGAAGTTTATGGTTTCTTATCTTATTAAAAGTACAGCATGTTGATATTTTATTATTACACTAGAATTATACATAATATTTGGGTTCATTTTTACATAATCATATAAGCATGGAATTTAGTTTGCTTCATTTCATTCCCTAGTAGTTTTTCTTTCCCTCTCCTCCTACCTTCTTCTCTCTTCCATTTATTTATAGTTTATATATTACTACTTTATAGATACATATAAAAGTAGAATTTAATGTGATATATTTATACAGGCATATATAGCAGTTTACTAGGTATATTGTAGGTAAATTTAGGGAAAAATTGGCTTCCTTGAAATGATGAGTTTTATCATCTACACATGGGATATGTAAGTGAGTGTTTCATGTGCTTCTGCTGACACTTATTTTCTCATAAGTTTTACATATTTTCTTTCTAAACATATATACATGTGAAATATCACATGCATATTGCACACATATAAAACTTAACATGATGTTTTATACTATTTCTTAAACTGAATGTACTATAACTAAACATTTGAATGACTCCTAGAAATCATTTTTCCCACAGATTTATCTCTTAAAAATTTGACATTCACTTGAACCATGCCCCTGGGGTTGTATGGTTGGTGTTTGAATGAGTACTGTTGTGTTATTAACTGTTATCATGGTCACATATGCTATAATTTTAGGAAGTCTGTGACAGTGAGCATCATATATCTTCAATAGCAAGAGTTTCCACAAATAATAAGAAACTCCTTGAGTTTATAAATATTCATGTGCTTTATATCATCATCAATATTATTTTGCCTGTGATGGAATTTTATGTTTCTCTATATATTTTTAATATTCTTTTAGATTTAGTTTTTTTATGGTTATTGAGGACTTAGATATAGATATCCCCTGTATTATTTGGCAGTTCAAGGTATTTGCCTGCATTTCTTTTGAGGTTTCTGGCTTCAAGGTTAAAAAAAATATCTAAAAAGGCAGATAGATTTGGATTTTATGAAAAAAAAATTTTTGCATTTAATTAAAAAAAATTACATTTGTATTCCCCTGAGTTTGTATTGTAGATATCTTGTATGGTTTGTATTTGGAGGTTATTTCAAATGAAACTCCAGGGCTTATCTTTTGAAATTCCAACAGAAAATATAAATAAGAAAAATCTCACTTCCCTATTGCTGCAGGAAAATAAATACATTTCCTCAACATCATTTGTTAAGTAAATTGTTGAATGAAACATTCACAATACATCCACTACTTCCTTGATGATTATTTTTAATGTTTTTGACAGTGAATCATGCATTGTCTTATATGGAATTTGGGCTTTAATACAAAATCATATAGGATAATATTTGGCATTATAAGAAATATGCATTATAATCTATTGTTTTCTGAATGATATGTTGTAGTCAAAGCAATAAATGGACATTTATTTTTAGAAATAGTTTCATATATTTTCTTTAAAATTTATGAGCCTTTTATATTTATTTCTCTTCTGACTCATATTCAAACTTTGCATCTGTGATGTGCTTTTTTGCACTCTGTAATCTCCACACACTTACCTCATAAGAAATCTAGGTTGATAGCTCAGATTTTGAATACTTACTTAACATGAAAGTAGGAAAAAACATTTGTGTTTGTCCTGGGATGTCTTCTCTACTTAGAGAAAGACATTTTCTCTTGAAAATGGAGTGAAAATATTTCTTCAGATACATCCTCTACATCAGGAGCAAATCAGTCTTTGAGCAGCTTTGAAGGGCTTTCATATAGTTCTGTCTCTGGGTAGTTCTCTTTGTGCAACTGAGTTGCCATTTAATATCCAGAAACCTGTGTTTACTCATCTCTATAATGAGAAATAATTTTAGAGAACACAGATGGAAAATGCTCTCCATGGAGGTTAGTAATACATGTATGTGCTGTGGCTATGACTGACAAACCACCTGGAAAACACTGCAGATACCAATTGTTTAACCATTATCTGCCACTCACCTGAATTTTCTTTCCAAAGTTTGCAATTTAGGCACCAATGTCATCCACATTCCCAGCATAAAATGTTTTATCTTTCCTGTCTGAATTCCAATTTCCAACTCACTGGTGGTTCAATGTGGTACAACAAATTGTGTTTTCTTGCACTGCTTTTACTTTGTGTCCCCCAAAAAAGGGTTGTCTGTTCCATGCCTCTATCAGCTATGTTTAGAAAATGACCTAGAAACCTGTATTTTTTGCTGATTTGTACAGGAGGGTTTGGTTTACTTCTTGCTGATGTCATTCCTTGTTATAAACTGAACCAGGATTTCCCCAGGTCCTAGAAAAGAATTCCATAAACAATCAGGTATATAAAATGATTTTGTTCATATGGAATATACATACATATTCTACATATGCACAAAGGTTCAGGCAACTCTCTTACTTGCTTTTCTTTCAGGTGAGTAATATAATTCCTTATCTGTATTTCTTCTCAAGTTCAAAAAATGGAGAGACACTGCCCTGAATGAAAGCATGGAGCTTTAAACAGAAAGCTTCCAGATTTAGGTTTTCTCCCTCCAAATGCTGGCCATGGTCCATTCCATTCCAGATACCAGAAAGCAAGCAAGCAAGCAAAGTATATTAAAATTATACACACACACACACACAAACACACATACACATACACACACTTAGAAGTCCTGCTTTTATTTAATAAGAGTCACTAACCAAGTTCTAAAATAATAAGTTGTATGAGTCATGTGGTGTAGTGGAGGTGTTTGGGCTTTAAATTAGAAACAATTTTTTTTTGTACTGGGGATTGAACCCAGGGGCACATAACCACTGAGCCACATCCCCAGCACTTTTAAAAATTTTATTTAGTGACAGGTTCTTGCTAAGTTGCTGAGGCTGGATTTGAACTTGCAATCCACCTACCTGAGACTTAGAAGCTGCTGGAATTATAGTTGTGTGCCACTATGAGTGGCAAGAAAATTTTTCTTTTTTTTTTCTTTTTTTTATTATTATTGTATACAAATGGGATACATGCTTGACTCCAATTCCACTTGCTCATTTAGGGGCTTTCACCATAGGAAGAAAAGTATCACAGACTGGCAATTGGGTCTAAGGCCAAATTGCAAAATAAGGAGTTGATCTTTAATCCCAAATCCTCACTGGTCACTCAAGCTGGGTTTATGTCAGCAGTAGACTGTCATGTTTCTGCAGAATATTTTCATCCACTATCTGAAGTCCTATTTGAGCACATATATGCCAGCATTCCAGCACATTACCAGATTGTGTGCTGGATTGTGAAGAGGGGAGATCATCAGAATTGCAACTCTATGTATTGTTTTCCTGCCTGAGGAGAGTTGTGATCTGTAGTCTGTCTGTTTCTCAGTTCTTCTTTCTTCCTGAGATAATTTTTCTGTTGAACCCCGAGGCCCTTTAATACTGAGCTATGTCCCTGGTACTTTTTATTTTTAACTTGAAACAGATGCTGAGTCTGGCCTTAGATTTGTGCCTAGACTCATAAGTTGCTAGGATTACGGGTGTGTGCAACCATGGTTGAATCCTCCTAAATGATCTAAATGTATGGGAAGCAAAATGTAAAATAAGGGTGTGTGTATTTGGGTGTAAGGGTGTGTGTATTTGTGTGTATGTGTGTGTGTGTGTGTGTGTATAATTTTAATACTTTTTTTTTTTTTTTTGCTTTCTGGTATCTAGAATGGAATGGATGATGGCCAGCATTTGGCGGGAGAAAACCTGTCTCAAATCTTAAACCTTTATATAATATGTCAATAAAATCCTAAAATTCCAGCTCCCTGTTCATATTTTCAATGATAACTTTTCCTTACTGCAATATTATCAACTATTTTACCACATTACATTTAAAATGAGCCAATTATTTTTAAGTTTTTTTTAATCAAGAATTGGATAGAACTTTCTAAAGGATTTGTGTTCTGACTGTGTGCAATGACAAATGTATAAAATCCCAGAGACTCAGTTGGCTAAGGTATGAAGACTGCAATTCCAAGGTCAACATCTGAAATTTAGGTTGAGCATAGGCAACTTAGAAAGACCTGTCTTAAAACACAGACTGGGTATGTAGCTCATATTTAACATTACCCTGTGTTAAATCCCCAGTTCCATAGAAAAAGACCAAAGCAAAGGCTTTTGTTGTTGTTACTATTTATGAGAATTTTACATGATGAAAAAGTAGAGAAAAATTACTTGACCTTTGTAAAACTATGTGCTTGTATTCTCCTTTTGTCTCTCCAAAGACAGATACCTTGTCAAAATATCTTTGTGTTGAGAGTTGCCCTGATGGAAATTACATGAGAAAGTTCTCCTTCCCTCTGATATTTTCCTGGTACTGTGTTTCAGAACTATCTAATATGAGGATCCCACAGCTGGCACATCTACTGTCTCTTGAGAGTCTAGTGAATATCAGTACTTGGGTCTTATCTTGTTTGACAGCAGATTTAATTTAGGTGGTATAGTTTTTCAGGAAAGTAGCTGAGTGCCCTAAAGCTGGAAGAAATTTCCTGGGTTACCCTTCATCCAAAATGCACTTCAGTTGTTTCCTGACCTTGGCTACTGTGAATACTGCTACAGTAAAAGATAAGAATGTAAAAATTTATTTAACATACTGATTTCAAATACTTTAGAAATACACCCAGAATTATTATTATTATGTTAGTTTTTAAAGAAATTTCAACTTTCAAGGCTTTTTAAAAATTAGATTTATTAAATTCATTTCTAGCAATTTAAAGTGTTTCTTTCTTCCATATCCACATAATTGGGGTACTTGTTATTCTTCCACTTTTTGATAGTTGTCAGTCTAACAGCTGCACTCAGGGCACAGAAGGTCTTATAGTTGAATGGTACAATAAATTCATGATGCAAGTTTGTTAGAATCGGTGCTGCCTTATACTCTTTGAATGAAGGTGATGTGATCCTATTTTAGAAATAAATAGGGATCTGTATATTTATCCCTTTTTCTTCACTCCTGGTGGTGATTTTAGCCCATGGAAATGCTTGCATACCAATATGGAGCCTCTTCTTTGTAATATACTGAGATATGCATATGTGCATTTGTCATTGCTCCCAAAGACTGGAGGTTTAGGATGTAGTCCATTGCTTGGAAAAAATTGAATTTCAGACAAATTCCTTACAGAAAGAATTGCTTAGTCCTGGAGATATTAGTAAGGTGCTGAGAAAGAGGGCTCATAAAGTGATTTACTTCCAATTGGGCTGCCAGTCATGGACTGTATTTCCCTTGTTAACTCTTTGGTGCTGGGTAGATAGAAGCTCAACTGTTAGCAACAGCCTTTTGCAGATTATGCTGGCAAATGTCTTTTAGGGAAAGTTGAGACCCTTGAGTTTTACCTCCTGTTCTTCTCTGGTCCCATGAAATAAAACCCAGGTCTCTTGCATTTTCCAGGAAAACCACTCATTTTTCTGATGTTTATACTCATGTATATCTAGTCTCTTTCTCTGTGTGCACCAGTTAAATTAAAATTGATACTACAGGAAATTTAGAATTAAATGTGCTATATTTATGACCCTAACTGTAATCCTCTACTCAAGGTGACAGTGAATTTAAGTATCCTGTCCAAGTTATAAGGATCATTGCTCAAGGAATGCTAATGTTCCAGTATAAACCAACCTTTCCTACTCATCTGATGATAGATTTTTTGTTTTATATGCCTCTAATTAATTTATAAATTTAAGACAGATTCAAAACAGGAGTAAATATTGATTTGGTGTATCCATGAGTGGATCAAGAGTCAGGAGGTTCATATTTTGTTATATTTTTATAATCATTCCTCTGATTTTCTGTGTCCTGGTGGGTGGTGCTGGGGTATTATTCCAGTACTGCACACATTCTGCATATAATCCCAACCAGTGGTCTGGGCCTCTAGTTCTAATATCTACCTTTTGATTGGATTGTATCATTCATTTACATTAAATCATTTTCTTGATATGATTATATTTTATAGGCTTTTTATTGCACTTAACAATAAAAACAATATTTAGATAATATGTATATACCTATCTATTTTTCTCTATTGTGATTTCTTGGTCTTTATATTACCACAATATTATAATTTTAAAACATATATTAATATCAGGTAATGATAGCTGGTACTTTGTTTTTATATTTCCAAGAGTTCTTGGCTTATTATATATATGTAAAAACTTCCTGGAGAATTTTGGATATTTTTGCATTGTTCCCTTCTTTAATTTTAATGAGGTTTTAGTTGACTTTGAGAAAATGTTCTTACTTATAATAGTTTTACCATCTATACATAAGGTGAGCAATTGGTTCTTTGATGTACTTCTGTGTATTTTTATTTTCTCAAATTCTGCACATTTTTAAATATTCTTACATATGAAATAAAATATTTATGTGATGAATTTATAAAGTATACATGGAGTTTTTTAGTATTTGTCAAACTGAATATGACAAAATATGTGTCTAGCTTCTAGAACCATTATTTTTCACAGTTTATAATTTATTTCTTTCTAAATATACCTCCCCTTTAACCATGCTCCTGGTTTTCAACTCAGGAGAAATATGGTTATGTCTTCATATGTCCAGGTGCTGTAATTTCAGTCTCTGTTTCTGGTGGTGATATATCATTTATGTTTGATTAAAAAATTCTTCACATGGATAATAGCAGTTTCAACTATATCTTCCCTTTATGAGAATGTCTTTCTTCCACATGTTCATCAATACTGTTTAACTTTGTGTATATGATGTGATTTTATTTTACATTACCTAATTTCTAAGGATGTTTAGTTTTTCATTATTATGGAGCACTTATATATGGCTTATTTAAAGTGACTGTTCAGGTTTCTTGCCTTCTTTTCTTTTGGTAGTCTGTATGTTTCTTCTTATAAGTGTTTGATTATATAGGAGGCAATTAAGTCATTTGCCCTTGCAGCAATTCATGGAATCATTTGATAAACAGAATTTTTATTTTAATATTGTACAATTTATGAATTTTAAAATATTATTTTGTGTAATTTTGAAATGAAATAACTTTTTTGTTGTTCTTTTTCCCTTTTGTGATATTGGGGATTGAAACTGGTGTACTATTACTGAACTATATCCTCAGTTCTTTCTTAAATTTTATTTTCAGACACACTTTGCTAAGTTTCTTGGGTTGGCAATAGACTTGGGATCCTCCTGCCTTAGCCTCTAGAGTACTGGATATTTCAGTTGTGCACACCACCATATGCATCCTCTCTCACTTTCTTATGTCAACTTTTGGATGCTTTATAATTTCTTTTATATTTCACTTTTCAAAATTCTTATATTTAGTATGTGAAAATGGGTTATGTGGTATGAGTAAAGGATACAATAGCATTTTTACTACCATACAAATATCCCCATATCCTAGCCTCTTTCTTTGGAAACAGTGCCATTTTTCCTCTTTACTGCACTACAATCTGTATGATTTTTAACTGTCTAAATAGCAAGAGACTTATTAAGAGGTTTGTCTTGAATTCCACCACATATTAATTTTATCATGAGGTCTACACTGATTGCTTTAATTTTATAACATCAGTCTATTGTGACATTATGGTGTTTTGGTAAGTGGTAGACTTTATGTACAACTATGGAATGGATGTATCAAAGAACCTCACCATGTAGTAGTCTGTCCCAACTAGATTCTTGTCATTACACTCAGGTATTTGGAAAATAGCAGAATCATTTTAGAATGAATTTCCCAGAATGTATTCACATCATTTTATGTATGCATATATATGCAATTACATAGTATATAATTGATACAATTTTTACTTATTATATTATTGAATTTAGCAGGGTCTCTCTGAGTTACTAAGTGATTCACTAAGTTACTGAGGCTGTCTTTGAACTCTTGATTCTGCTGCTTAATCCTCCTGAGTTATTTGGAATACATGCTTGCTCCACTACATCTGACTCATTTACTTTTTAAAAGCACCATTATTGACTTTGGTGGTTCTATGTAATGTTTATTTTCAATACATTCTAATTTTACTCTTTTGTTTAAGATTTTCTTTACTCTTATTTTTATAAAATTTATTTGTTTCAAACTATTCAGATGGATGATTTGCTAATAAATTCCTAGTCATTTTATGGATCACTAATTTATGTCTCTATATTTTATTTTTAACATCAGCTTTAGATATATCCCATATTTTTACAGTCTTATGGAGGTTTAATTGGTACATATTAACCTGCACATATCTTAAGTATATACTTTTATTTTATAACATATGTACATATCCATGAAACCAGCACCACAATCAACCAAATTGTCATGACCATTATTAAAATATGTTCCCAGAGATTACATTCCATTTATGCATGGTCTACAAAATGTATAAATGCATTCTACTGCCAAGTACAAATTATTAGAAAAAATAAAGTAAATTAAAAATAAAATCATCCCAATGTCTTTTAAATACCTTCTTTTGTTCTTCCTCACAGCCATTCATGTAATAAATTTGATTTTATTAAGCACAGCAAGAACAGGCAAACATAAACATTGAAATTATAGTTCCTTGAATTATCACAAAGGAAAAATACCATGTACTATTGTTTACATCAAGAAATAGAACATTAATGATGTCCTGAGAACACCTACCTGCCCTCTTTCTCTTAGTACCCCTCCATAATGTCTGATGGTAAGTACTCTTTTTCCTTTTCTATATACTACTATTTATCCTTTTTTAAAAACAAATCAAGCAAAAAATAAGAGAAGTATTACTCCCTCTGAACTTATTAATGCAAAAAGTGAGGAGAAAGTAGAACTTGTGGGTTTGTTTCTGACCCTGACCTCAACCCAGTCTCCTGCTCTCTGGTAGGAGAAGATGTGAGGTAAATCTAGAGATGAAGAAGGATGAGGAGGTCTGGAGCAGGATGCAAGACTGGTGGCTGCTAAGAGAGGCTACCAGAGTATAAGTGGTATGAAGGAGCAAAAAAGCAAGTAAGGGGAGAAGTACAACTGGTGACTAGAGAAAAGCTCAAATGGGGAAGGCCAGATGGTGCAACAATGGGAGAGTTAGCAGGGAATGTCAGCATCTAGACAGGTAGAAATGAGAAGGCTGGAGTAAAAAGAATGGCTTCTCTTGTGCAGTTCTCCAAGCTACAAGCAGGTAAAATGTTTGCACCTTAGTTTTTCCCACTCTCATTTTCCAATGGGCATTACATCCCAAACCCATTGGAGGGATTCTCCCACTATCACCCCATTTTCTGATTTCTGCCAATTTGAATTCACTTTATCTTCTTTCTTCTGTTCTTCCTCATCTTCTGCATATTGTTTATTCTCCTCTTCATACTCAGCAGGTACTATTTTCTTCTCAGCCCCCTTCTTAGTCTCCTCTACCACATTTTTATTTTTTTCTTTCCAATTTGCTTTATCCTTCAGTCCTTGGTGCTAATTAGACAACTGCCCTATATTTTTGTATGAGATGGTGTTGGGGCTCTGTTTGTACTTAGGTGAAAACTGAGTCCCATCATCCAGACTGAAGGGTCATAACCTGCACAGTGTGGTGGCAGCTAGAGGAAATTATCCCAGTGGTAGATTTAGAAGTGGTGGATTCCAGTTAGAGCATTCTCATATAATCAATGCTTCCACTTATTTTCTGTCTAGAGAAATAGTTAATGTTTCATAGTATGTGCCTGAGTAGATAGCACCCTGCCATTTTCCAAAGTGACTTTAATTTTTACCTTACCACAGCAAGCCTGAAAATTCCAATCACTTAACACCTGTGTGATCATTAGTTTTTTGCATGTGTGTGATTTTTTTTTTCTTCCTGGTGAGTATGTAATAGTCTTTTAACTTGAATTTAATGTCCTTAAATAGTATTCCTTTATACTTTCATTTTTTTGTAATTTTAATATTTCCTCCTTTGTGAAATCTTTTGAAATTTTTCATCTGTGTTGCACTCTGTTGAGATGTATTTTTCCCCAAAGAAATGGTTGAGAGTGGGTTTCTCAACCTCTTGTGGTAGATCACAAGTGGCAATCACACCTAGAAGGAAGGATAAACCTCTTTCACTGTATGATGAATCTGAAAACTTCAAGTACTGTCTTGGGTCTCATCTCTATTATATAGTCTTGAAACCATTTTTGTCAGGAAGATGTAGGGCAGGGAGTGTCATGAGTCTCTTTTAAGTTCTCACAGGCAGCTTGGAATTCTGGTGTACAAATCAAATGTTTTATTTATTCATTTTAAGGTCTAATACAGGAGTTTACATATTAGTCCAAAATTAGGGACCAGTATCAGACTGTTTTAGTCAGATTTTTTATGACTGTGACCAAAATTCTGTACAAGAGCAATTTTAGGAAAGGAAGAGTTTATTATGGGGCTAACAGTTTCAGAAGTCTCAGTTCAGAGATGGTTGGTTCCAATACTCAGGGACTGGGATGAGGCACAACATCATGGCAGGAGAGTGTGGTGTATAAAAACTTCTGGGAAGATGGTGCCAGGAAGCAGAGAGTGCTCTGCTCAACAAGGTTGAAATATAATCTTCAAAGACCTGACCCAAGGGAACTTTCTTCTCCTGCCATACCCTACATGCCTGGAGTTACCATTCCATCCCTAACTGAGACTTAGTGCACTGAATAGGCAAGACTCTGAACCTTATCATTTAATATCTAAACCTTTTTGCATTGTCTCATGCATGAACTTTTGGGGAACAAGTAATATCCAAATTATAACACTGACATTTACAGGAACCCATGTACCTGTCTCTAGTTCCTGATTTCTCTAAGGCTTAAGATAGCCTTCTTTAAATCTGACATCAAAATTCAGGTCCATTGGATACTCTGTAACCCCAGATAGGTGACATGTTTACAAACCTCAGCTATCTTAGTGGACACCTCATATCCACATGAGGTGAGGTGTTTTACTGTAGCAATATAGTATTTGAAAATCTGAGTTCATAGTTGGGGTTGGCTGTAAGCCGATAATCCTCCTATTGAGAAAGGATTTCTTAATCCACTCATAACCCTCAGCTAACAATTTTGATAGTATTCTATTTAAAAAATTACAAAAAAATTAAATCTCTATGTAAGAAAACCCAACAATACTGGATTGTTACTTTTGTATTGAAGTCCCATCACTCAAGAGCAGTTATTAGGAATACCTTATCAGAGGAATGCAAAGGAACTCATCTCTTAAAATTGTTCTTAACCAGTCATTGTTACCTGGCATTTCTAGTAGTAAAGTATATGGATTTGGTAATATTGGATGAATATGTAAAACTATGTTAGTTTTAGCTCTCAGATCTTGCCCAAATGAGTATGCATCAGTGGGTTTTTAATTTTTTTTAAATGGAAGATTGGGTTATTGCAGGGTGTTTGGCAAATACAACTAAATCCATCTTTAAGAACTTGTCCAAAAGAGATTTCAACCCTATTAATACTTCACCTTTAAGGATATATTGTTGCTTCATGGGGCATTGCCACCTCCTTAAACAAAATACTGTTTGAGAAAATATTTGTCATACTTCTCAGAGTCCCTTTGATCAATATAACCTTATTTATTTACTTATATATTTATTTGACCATGAATTGTACCCACATATCCATATCCTCAGCACTTTAATTTCTTGTTTTTATTTTTAGTCAGGGTCTCACTAAGTTGCTTATGGTCTTGCTATGTTGCTTAGGGTGGCATTGAAATTGAAATCCTCTTTTCTCCTTCTCCCAAACAGCTGGGCTTAGTGGTATCTCCCACTGTGCCTGACTCAATCATTTCTTTAAAAAAACTCTATCATCAATTAATTTTTGTTTTTATAATTTGAATATTTTTATTTTTCTTTACATGAAAAATTATTTTTATATTTGTGCACATAACATAAATATCATTTGATCCAATTGATTTTCTTGTCTTCTTTTTTCCATTGGCCTTCTCATTTATAATAACTGCCCTGCTCTGATAACTGTTTTAACATTCAACTCTCTTTTGACCTTGATATTTCCTTAAATCTGAATATCAGATCAAATAAACTTTTGTAAATATTGAGCTCTACCATTTAATGGATACTTCATAATATATCATAAAATTAATATTAATACAGCTATCCATATTATTTTTGGTTTTGTGAATTAAGATATGAAAAACAGTGTGTTATGTACACATTTGAAATAATAAAAAGAAGCTTATTATTGAGGCAGGCAAGATGGTGTATTAGAGTGAGACAATATTTCTCCTACCTCACTTAACCAGAACTCAAGTGCTGAAAATAGTACTTCTCTCTGAGGCTTTGAGTGAAAAACCTTGAGACTGGAGGTCAATGTGCTCTTTCTGATCCAGAGATTGCTCAACTTATTAAATTGACCTAAAAAAATTTACCCCGAGTTTACCAATCATCATAGGAGAGCTGAACCAGGAGTCATCTTGAGAGTAAACTAGAGCTGTTCCAATGGACAGTGGAAACCCAGATCTGGGAGATTATGGCTACGCCTGCATAAACCTATCTGATCCTAGCAAAGACTTAACTGAGATTAACAAACCCAGGTAAAAGAAGAAACCAAGAGCATCTTTGCCTAGGTAAACTCCAGTTGCAGAGGTAGGGAGAACACAACTCTCTCCAAAACTTTGAATCCTGTGGCTCAAAGGATCTTATAAGGCCAGATACAATGAATCAGATATTTGATGTGGAGAGTTTCAGTGCACTTAGCTCTCTGATTAACTGCCTGACTGGTCCTGGGAACTTCCAAGGCCACAGCACCCACCTTTCCCCTGAACCCATCCAGTTTGTCACCTGCTGAGTTCCTGGCTTCCACCTATTATAGTGTCCTACCTGCTGCTGGCACCTGCCAGTTTTCTGACATCCAACTGCTCCTGGCCTGCCCTATCTGTCAGTTCCTCTGACCACAATCTGTCTGGGCCCTCTGGACCCCATAGACCCAGTTGGAATACTCACACCAACCTCACACACTGCCCACTGCTTGACCAATTATGCCTGCAATTTCACTGCTTGGCCCATAGCCAAGTGTCAGGCTTTAATTTCCCTGCCAGTTCAATCTGACCCAGGCACCTGCCTTGCTCTCTGGCCCAAAGGCTGGCCCAACCAGTCCAACATTTCACCACCTGATGTGCCCAGCCTATCATAGATTGACATCTACCAGGCTTTAGAAGAATATCAATTCAACAATGCCAGAAACTCACCACAGAATAAAGCAACCAGAACCTCATTAAAACTAAGTCCCTGCAACCAAGAACTCCACCCATGGGACCTTCTCTCATAGAACCCAATACGGAGCACACTCTAGTAATGGGTGGACAGCTCCTCCCATTTCACCCCTTGTCTATCTCACAAGAAGAGAAGTTTAGAAGTCTTAGAACTCAGGTAACAACTTGGCGAGCAACACAATAAAAAGTAAGGACTCAACAGCCCACACCCCATACACCCACAATCAGTTCACACCTCAAGAAGAAAGAAAATTAGTTGAGGACAGAGAGCAAACACATATGGTCACTATTTGTCCAACACAGTCAAAAAGAATCCATAATCTCTTTAGTTTTCATCAGGTTTTTTTACTTTTTTTATTTTTTGTTATGTTTTATGTTTTTGGTTTTGTTTTACTTGAATATGTACTGATTGGTTCAAGAACACCTATACATACAAAGACTTGTTACTCTTCCTAATTTCTAGCCTTTTTGTTAAAGGTTGTTATTTTTCATGGCCAGTTTTTGAGGGTCAAGATTTTTGATTAGCATAGTTTGATTTTTTTTTTGTAAATTTTTTCCACCACTCTATTCTCTATTTCTCTTTCCCCCTCTTCCTTTTCTATTGTGAACAATAAAATTCTATCCCACTCTTCCTTTATATTATTTCTTCTATTTTTGTCTCCCTCTTCCTCATTAACAAGACATCCTATGTTACCATTTCATCTGCCCTATTTACCCTTTAAAATTGCAAACATTTTCTACCTTTCTATCTCCTTTTTCCTCATACCAAATTTGATCCTTAATATTTCTTAATGCTACTTGATATGTATAATGTCTTCCCAGCACCAATGCCAGAGCAGTAATTAATGTGGCATAAGTCATAGACAACACCTATTGTTTGACTTTGTGCCAGATATAATTTATGATTACTTACATTTTTACTAATGGAAATTGCTGAACCTTCTCTTTCTGCATATTGTACCTGGTAACATTGTAGATGCCAAAATAGGAATTAAGTACCTAATCTACTGCTGTATATTCTTGGCATAGATTTTTACTATCATTGGCCTCTGTCCCCAAACTGTGAAGTGCTTATAACAGAGGGGCACTATAGACTTATTAGGTAGAAACTCTACTGCTTCAGATTCATCCAGATAGATGGGTGGACACACAATCAATATGAAAAATGAAGGACAAAACCATACCAAATAACATAGAATACCAAAAAAAAAAAAACAAGTTCCATTGACACAACAATGGAAGAAAGACCAGAGATGGAATTCTGAAAGTTCATTGTTCAAATGATTTATGAGGTAAAAGATGACAAAATAAATAAATTAAGAAAGAAAATACAAGAATTGAAATGTAACTTCAATAAGGAGATATAGATCCTGAAGAAGAATCAATTGGAAATTTTTGACAAGAAGGTATTAATAAACCAAATTAGAAATCCAATGGAAAGCATCACCAACAGACTAGACTACATTAAAGATAGATTATCAGAACTCTTAAAAAAGCATATAATCTTAAAAAAAGATGATTACATATAAAAGATGTTAAGGGTCTATGAACAGAAATTTTAAGATAAAGGCTCTCAAATACAGACAAAATACTGCACAATCTTAGCAATAAAATAACATCAGAAAATTTCCAAAAACTTAAAAACAAAATGGAAAATTAAATAGAGAAAGCATACAGAATTCCAGATATACAAAATTGCAAGAGACCATTTCAAGTCACATCATTTTGAAAATATCTAACATAATGAAAATAAAATCTTGCAAGCAGCAAGAGAAAAAGACTGGTCATATTTTGAGGAAAACCAATGCATATCAGCTTATTTTTTAATCCAGACCCTAAAAGGTAGGAGGCTTTAAAATACTATATACCAAACTCTAAAGAAAATGGATGCCAACCACAAATACTATAAAAAGAAAATTAAGGTTTTGATTTGAAGATAACATAAAAAATTTTCATGATAAAGTTTAAAAGAATTCACAACTTAAATCTGACACTACAAAAAATACTCAATAAAATATTTCAAAAATACACAAAGAAAATGCAAAAACCAAAATCAGAAACAACACTAGAAGGATACTCAAAGGACCCTCAGTTCAAGTTAAAAACTAGAACTAAACCAAAATGACAGGAAATAAAGAAGCATCTTTCAATAATAATGCTGAACACAAATTGATTAGACTCATCAATGAAAGTGATAGGCCTGCAGATTGAATTGGAAAACAAGACCCAAGTTTATGCTGTCTTTGAAAGAGTTACACATAAAGAAACACATCCAGAGAATGAAGATGTAAGTGTGGGGAAAATATAGTATTCATGTTGTCTTTCTAAACAAGCAGGGATTTCTTTTCTCATATTAGATAAATTTGAATTTAAAGCAAACTTAATCAGAAGAGACAAAGAAGATATTTTTAAACTGCCTAAGGGAACCATAGAAGAAGAAAGAACAGTCATTGATATTTATGTCATAAAAGGTGCAGCTAACTATATCAAGCAAACGTTTCTCAACATAAAGAATCAAATAGGCCAAAACACAATAATACTGGGGAACCTTAACACACCCCTATCAACATTAGATATATAATCCAACCAAAAATAAATAAAGATGCTACACAACTAAAAAAAAACTAGACTTAACAGACATATATAGAATATTTAATCCATCAGTGAGTGAATATAAATTCTCCATAGCACATGAAACATTTTGCAAAATATAATTAGAATTCAATGATAAGACAAAAAGTAGAAAATACACAAACATCTGGAGACCAAATCATTGCAAATCATTTTATTGAATGATGAAAGGATTGCAGTATGAATCAGTGGTGAAATAAAAAAGTCCTTAGAAGTAAATGAGAATATGGTATGGCATATCAAAACATATGGGCCACTATGAAGGAGAACATAAGAGGAAAGTTTACATTATTGAGCTCATTTATTAAATAAACAGGTAGATACCAAATAAATAAACTAACATTTTATCTCAAGGTTCCAGACAAAGAAGAACAAATCAATAACAATATCATTAGATATCAGGAAATAAAATCAGAGTCCAACTCAATAAATTTGACATAATAAAAACAATTAAAAATCAATGAAAAAAGTTGGTTCTTTGAAACACTAAACTAATTTGATAAATTTTAGCTCAGCTAAATGTAGAAAAGGGAAAAATGAAAAAATTTAAATCTATGATAAAAATATCACCACAAGCCCTACTGAATTAGAAAGGAATATCAGAAAGTACATTGTTCTTATACCCCCAATGTGTTAGAATATTCCTAGATATGTATGATCTAACCAAACTTAATCAGAAGGATCTAGAAAATTTGAAGAGATCAGATTCTAGTAATGAAATTGAAGAAGTCATAATAAACCTACCAAAAAGAAAAGTTTAGGACGTGATTGATTCTCAGCCAAGTACTATCGGGCTTTTAAAGAACAAACATCAATTCTCCTCACATTTGTGTATAGTAGAGAAAAGTAAGAAATGCTTTCAAACTAATTATTTGAAACTAGTAGCCCCCTGATACCAAAATCAGTCATATCAAAGAATGAAAACTTCATGCTGATATCCTTGATGAACACAGATGCAAAACATTCTTACTAAAATACTTGCATATTGCACACAAAAACACATTAAAATGATAGTTCACCATGGTCAAACCCAAGGATGACATCATTCTAAATGGAGAAACTAAAATCATTCCCAGTAAAAACAGGAAGAAGACAGGAATGCTCTCATTTACCAATTTTATTCAACACTCCTTGAAACCCTAGCTAAAGCAATTAAACAAAAGTTAGAAATTAAAATGATATGAGTAGGAAAAAAGTGTTCAAAATCTTTCTTTTTGCTGGCAACATGATTCTATATGTAAAAGTCCCAAAAACTCAAGAGGTAACTTTCTAGAACTCATGAAGAAATTCAGCAAATTAGTGGCACACAAAATAATTACACATAACTCAACTGAATTTCTATGCATCAAAAATGAATCAGCTTACCCTGCCATAAAGAATGATAAAATTATGGCATTTTCAGGCAAATGGATGAAATTGGAGAATATTATACTAAGTGTGGTAAGCCAATATCAAAAAAACCAAAGGACAAATGATCTTCCTGATAAGTGGATGATGACACATAATGGGGGGGTGGGAGGGGTTAGCATTAGGGTTAGCGTTAGGTTTAGGGTTAGGGTTAGGGAAGGGCAAGAATGGAGGAAGGAAGGACTGTACAGAGTGAAAAGAGAGGTGGGATGTGTGGGGGGAGGGAAAAATAACAGAATGAATCAAACAACATTACCCTATGTAAGTTTAAGATTACACAAATGGTCTGCCTTTACTCCATGTACAGAGAAACAACATGTATCCCATTTGTTTACAATAAAAAATATTAGAAAACTATCCCATTCACAATAGCTTCAAAAAAAATAAAATTACTTAGGGATCAACCTAATAAAAGAGGTGAGGTATCTCTACAATAAAAATCAGTGAACAGAGCTACAGTTAAAACAAACTAAATAGGTATGAAAGCAAATGGAACAGAATTGAAGATGTGTAGATTAATTCCACATACATATAGTTACCTTATATTGCACAAAGGTGTTAAGAGTGCACACTGGAGAAAAGATAGCCTTTTCAACAAATGGTTCTAGGAAAACTGGAAATCCATATGTTATAGAATGAAAGTTAATACCTATTTCTCGCCTGCACAAAAGTTAACACTAAGACCTACAAATTTTACTAGAAACACAGATCTTAGTAGAAGAGCAGTTAGGCCCATATCTCCAATACATTGGTACAGAAACTGATTTTCTGAACAAGAATCTAAAATTAAAAAAATAATAATAAATTAGATGGAACCAAACTAAATACCTTCACAGAAAACGAAACGTGAAGACGGAACCTACAGAATTGGAGAACTTTGCTACCTGTATATGATGTTAAATTCTAGGAAGTACAAAGAATTCAGAAATCTTAAACACATGCACACACACACACACACAATAAATAAAGGGACAAGGGAACTGAACAGACCTTTCTCAAAGAATAGAGAAATAATCAACAAATATTGGAAAAAATGCTGATCATCTTTAGATATTAGAGAAATACAAGTTAAAAGTGCCCTGAGATTCCATCTCAGTCTGGTAAGTATGGTAAGTATCAAGAATAGAAGTAACACGTGTTCATGAGGATGTGAAGAAAACAGAATTCTCACACATTGTTGGTGGGACTGAAGATTGTTGTAACCCCTCTGGAAAGCAGTATGGATATTTTTCAAGGAATGGATTCACCATTTAAACCAGTGAACCCACTTCTGAATATATACCCAAAGCACATTCAATGCAGCATACTACGGTGAAACAGTCACATTAATATTTATAGCAGCACAATGTAAAGTAGCTAAGTTATGGAAGCAACATAGGTGCTCTTCAACAAATGAATGAGATAAAGAAATTGGGGCATATATACACAATGCATTGTTAATCAGCCATAAAGAAGAATGACTCTTTGGCTTTTACCAGCAAATGGTTGGATTAAAATATATTATGCTAAGTGAAAAAAAAAAACAATTCCTGAATCCAAAGATTGAATTTTTTCTTGATATGTGAAATCTAAAAAACATAAAGTAGGGTAGGGTAAGAAAAGTTCATAAGATTAAACAATGTTGATAAAAAGAAGGGAGGATAATAGGAATAGGAAAGATAGTAGAATAAATCTAACATAATTTTTCTATGTATACATTTAAAAACACCTAAGTGAGTTCCACCATCATGCCCACCCACAAGACAATTGTTATTCTAATTAGAATAGAATATATCCCATGCTTGTATAAGTTCATAAAAATGGATTCTACTGTCATGGAGAACTAAAAAAAACAAAAAAAAATTAAATTAAAATGACAATTATTTGAAAAGCTAGAATTTTATCCTGTTATAAACATAATACGACATATACATATATCAAAACTATTGCATAAATATGTATAATTTTTATTTTACATATTATAATAAATTTAATTTGAAAAACAAAGTACAAACAATATTCAAATGGGGTTGTTGCTAGTTGATATTTTAATATCAAACATAAATGCCATAAAATATTTGAACTCAAATTCACTAGTAAATATTTTTCTTTATGTGGTCAACCTCATTACCTTTCAAAAGTTTCTCTAATTCCCATGTGTTCTTGGAATAGCTAGAGAAATCGTTACATTTTCAGAAAACCCAGCTCCATTCCAAAAAAACTGAATCAGATTCTTCATTTCAGTAATCTCCGATTCATGGTTGTACAATTATATCTGAGAATTCCCTGGTTTCTGATTCATTGTACACAAATGGGGTACAACTTTTCATTTCTATGGTTGTACACAATGTAGATTCACACAATTAATGTAATAAAACATATACACAGTATAATACTGTCTCATTCTACTCTTTCCTTCCCCCAACCACTCTTGCCCCATTTTTCTCTATACCATCCAAAGTTCCTTCATTCTTCTATTCCTCCCACTATTCCCCCTCATTATATATCCTCATTCACTTATCAGAGAAAACATTTGGTCTTTGGTTTTTTTGGGCTTGGCCTATTTAACTTAGCATGATAATTTCTACCTTTATCCATTAACCAGCAAATGCCATAATTTTATTCTTCTTTATGTCTGAGTAATATTCCATTGTGAATATATACCACAGTTTCTTTATTCATTCATCAGTTGAAGGACATCTTTGTTTCACAATGTATCTATTGTGATTTGAACTTCTTTGAACACTGATGTGGCTGCATCACTGTAGATTGCTGATTTTAAGTCCTTTTGGTATAAACTGAGGAGTGGGATAGCTGGGTCAAATGAAGGGTCCATTCCAAGTTTTCTGCGAAATCTCCATATTACTTGCCAGAGTGGCTGCACCAATTTGCAACTCTACTAGCCATGAATGAGTTTGCCTTTATCGTCACATTCATGCCAACACTTATTATTGCTTGTACTCTTAGTAATAGCCATTCCAATTGGAGTTAGATGAAATCTTAGGGTCAATTTAATTTACATTTCTCTACAAGGGGTGATGAGCACTTTATATTTGTTGATCACCTGTATAACTTCTCTGAAGTGTCTGCTCAGTTTCTTAGCCCATGTATTGATGGGTGTCTTTGTATCTATTTGTAAAGTGTTTTTTAAGTTCTTTATACACTTTGGAGATTAGTGCTCTGTCTGAAGTGTGTGTGGAAAAGATTTTTTTCCCACTCTGTAGGTCTTCTTTTAATATTATTGATTGTTCCTTTGCTGAGAAAAAAAGCTTTTTTTTGGAATCTATCCGATTTATTGATTCTTACTTTTATTTCTTGTGCTATGTGGGGTCTTCTTGAAGAATTCTGATCCTAAGTCACCGTGATGGAGATTTGGGCCAATATTTTCTTCTACTTGGTGAAGCGTCTCAAGATGAATTCCTAGATCCTTGATCCATTTTGAGTTGAGTTTTGTACAGGGTGAGAGATAGGATTTTGATTTCATTTTACTGCATATGGATTTTCAGTTTTGCCAGCACCATTTGTTTAATAGGTTATCTTTTCTACATTGTATTTGGCACATTTGCCTAGTATGAGGTAACTGTACTTATATGTACTTATCATTTACCTTTGGTATTCCTGTCTATTTTGGTGCCAATACCATGTTGTTTTTGTTACTCTTCCTCTATAGTACAGTTTAAGGTCTGGTTTTGTGATACTCCTGCATCACTATTCCTGTAAATGTTTGCTTTGGCTTTTCTGGTTCTTTTGCTCTTCCACATGAATTTCATGATTGCTTTCTCTATTTCTATGATAAATGTCATTGGGATTTTAATTGGAATTGCATTAAATATGAATAACACTTTTGGAAATAAGACCATTTTGATAATATTAATTTTTTTCTATCCAAAAACATGGGAGATCTTTCCATCTTTTAAGATGTTCTGCCATTACTTTCTTTAAAGGCCATAGTTTTCTTTGTAGAGATCTTTCACCTCATTGATTAGGTTGATTCCCAAGTCCTTTTTTTTTTTTGAGGCTACTTTGAACAGAGTTATTTTCCTCATTTCTCTTCCAGATATTACATTGCTTATGAATTAAAATGCTTTAGGTTTATGTATGTTGATTTTCTATTCCACTATTTTGCTGAATTCATTTATTAGGTCTAGAAGTTTTCTGGTGGATTTTTTTTTTGATCCTGTAATATAGAATCATGTCATTACAAAAGAGATACTTTTAATTCTTCTTTTCCTATTCATATTCCTTTAATTTACTTGGTCTAATTGCTCTGGCTATTATGTCAAGAATGATATTGAATAGAAGTGGTGAAACAGGGCATCCCTGTCTTGCTACAGTTTTTAAAGTTAATATTTCCATTTTTATCCCCGAAAAATGATGTTGGCTGTGGGTTTAGCATAAGTAACCTTTGCAATGTCGAGGTATGTTCCTACTGTCCCTATGTATCCTAGTGCTTTGAGTATGAAGGGGTGTTATATTTTGTCGAACACTTACTCTGTATCTACAGAAATAATTATATAATTCTTTACCTCTTTACCTTAAGTCTATTGAAGTGATGAATTACATTTATTGTTTTCTGGATGTTGAACCAACCTTGCATCCTTGGGATGAACCCCATTTGATCAGGTGCACTATCTTCTTTATATGTTTTTGTATGTGATTTGTAAAAATTTTATTAAGGATTTTTGCATCTATATTCATCAAAGATATCACTCTAAAAATTTCTTTCCTTGTTGTGTCTTTGTCTGCCTTTGGTATCAGAGTGATACTGCTTCATAGAATGTGTATGGAAGGGTTCCCTCCTTTTCTATTTCCTGGAATATTTTAAGGAGTATTGGAATGTGTTCTTCTTTGAAGCTCTTATAGAACTTGACTGAGAATAAATCTGGTATTGGGCTTTTCCTGGTTCATAGGATTTTTATGACTTCTTGTATTTCATTGCTTGAAATTGATATGTTTAAATTGTGTGTGTCCACTAGGTTTAGTTTGGGAGGATCATATGTCTCTAGAAATTTGTCAATGACTTCAATATTTTCTATTGTGTTGGAGTGTAGATTTTCAAAGTATCTTCTCACTTTGTTATATATTTCACTGGTGTCTGTCATGATATTTCCTTTTTCATCACAAATTTTTGTAATTTGAGTTTTCTCTCTCCTTTGTTAGTATGACTATTGGATTATCTATTTTGTTTACTTTTTCAAAAAAAACTTTTTGTTTTGTCAATTTTTGAATTGCTTCTTTTGTTTTGATTACATTGATTTCAGCTCTGATTTTAATTATTTTCTGTCTTCCACTACTTTTGATGTTTTTCTATTCTTCCTTTTCTAGTGTTTTGAGATGGAATGTTAGGTCATTTATTTGTTGATTTTTAATATTTTTTTTGAACTGGAACATATTTTATTCCATGCTTTTGTAATTAGGACAAAATGTATCCTAATGTTATATAAAATTTATTTAATCAACAAAAGAGTAAATGTAATACCAAAAAAGTAAAATGTGGTACGATTTAACAATTTGTATTACAAATAAATATACATAAAATTAAAGAGTATATCCTA
Source organism: Sciurus carolinensis (assembly GCF_902686445.1). Classification (NCBI taxonomy): domain Eukaryota; kingdom Metazoa; phylum Chordata; class Mammalia; order Rodentia; family Sciuridae; genus Sciurus; species Sciurus carolinensis. The sequence goes on along the minus strand of NC_062227.1, from coordinate 18,437,737 downwards.
GGAATGAACAGAGATAGGAAATAAGTAGAATAATTTATAATTTATTATCATATAAAATATGAAATTTTCATGACAGATATCTGTATAGTGATATCAGTGTACATAGCCCAGATACATTTTTCTGGTGTCAGTCATTACCTTCTGAGGTTGTAAAACACTTTTCATTGATACCTGTCATAATTCTGGAATTGTTTCATGTAGTTTATCACTTAGTTCTTCTTTACTAATGCATATTACTGAGAAAGGACAGAATTTACAGTGAGAGTTTTCCAAAGGTCATTTTTGATGTAGATTCATTAATTTTTTAAAAAAATCCTAGAGATAAAGGAGATAGGAAAATGCTAGAAGAAATATAAGTCTGTGATTATGATCGCCCACCGCCCGCAGGTGGTGGGCGATCACAGCGCGTACGCTTTTCTTGATCACAGGAACCAAAAAAGGACTTTATTACACAAGTCTCAGACTTATATTGAGAATATCAGCCTATCAGAGAGTAGACTACCAGGAAAGTCAGCCTATCAAGGAACAGTCTCCAGGCAGATACCAGGATCGCCTCATGTACAACAGCCAACCAGAGTTACTTCCTAAAACTTGAATATGAGTGCAGCTATGTCTGGCAAGCTGCCAGGCGCCGTCTTAGAGATCAGGCCACGGTGCAGCTCTGGGGCCCTCAGAGCCTGCCCCTGACATCTCCCCCTTATTCTTTAAATAAAGAAAAAGATGACTTGGGACCATGCCTGTCTTAGGTTGTCCATGGCAAATTACATCCTTACCCGTCATTGGAATTCTGACCTCCAAGCGTCAGAACCCTGTCTTAGGTTGGTATGCATTTCCACGGATCTTACCCGTCTTTGACTACTGGTCCAGCATGCTTAGCCATACTTGGGGGGATGTGCCTGTCTCAGTGGCTGTCAAAATCTGTACTATAGCCCGTTGAAGACATCGGGCATCTTGGTGAGCTCTGATTTGGCTACATATAACATAGGCTATCCCTAAGCAGACAATAATCACAACATTTACTGTTCCAGCCCACTGTTTTGTCAATCCCAGGGCTTTAGATACCGATGCAACTTGAACCCTGGTGGCATTGACTCTGAGTATTTCAGCTCATAGCTGACTGGTTAAATTATCAAACGTAGATGACCAATTACCAGTAAGGTAGACAGAGATTTTTAGATAACATAACCACAGAGCTAAGGTTATTATAAGCAATAGGGGTGACACACACTGCTCTTAAAGGATAAACACATCCCAGTCCCAAAAGTTTTTGCAAGATATCCACTTGTTCTTGTAGTAAGTCCACTCTTTGATTTACAAGGAGTATGCCTGCTGTTAGATGTTGGTTTAGGGTCTCTTTAGTCTATAAAGCTGCAGCTGTATTTTCGGCCAAGTGATTGAGGGCTGTTGCTGTAGGTATGGCAGTTGCTAGTGCTGCTGTTGCAGAAACCACTATTGCAGTGACCACAGCCACTGTGATGCCAAAATCTCTCCTGTTTCTTGATAGTAACACTGGCAATTCTGCATCTGTAACAGAGACTGGGACTGGTAGGAAGGTAGGAACACACATTAAGACTGCCAGCGGGAACCTAGAAGCATTCCAACATTGAGAGAGATAGCATCCTAAGAGACTAAAAAGAGGTTGTAAGTTAGTTCAAAGGGGGCTACGAGCATCATGGTCATCAGAAGTATGTTGGTCTGAGTTACTTGTTGGTAGTGTTGGCACTGGTCGAGTTAGTCGCTCAGCAACCCAGATAGGTGATATTTTATCCTGTGGAAACACACAAACCGAGCCATGGATCCAGGAAAGCACCGGGTACAGGCCGTTCCATTGTCCTGTAAGAACATCCTTCCATTTTACTGTTACTCTATCATGTTGTTTATGATTGCCATGTTTCTCAGTGGCAGAGCGACCCTCATTATCCAGAGTTAAAAAAATTAAAATAAAGAGGCAAAAAGAAAGTTTATCTTTAGGGGACCTGAAGGTCTCCCCTATTCCCCCTTTTTGTTTATAAAGAGTCCTTGTGGGTTATAAGGTACACCTGTGGTTAGAGTTATTTCAAATTTAGTGAGAAATTGGTTCTTACCAAATTTAGTTTTTAAAGAAAAATTTAGACTTTATAACGTAATACAATACTCTAACAGTTGCTTAACCATAATTGTATAAACCCCTATTTTTAAGACTAATTGTTCTAAAGAATAAAACTTAATAGACACAAACTTAAGAGTAAATTAGTGTTTCTAAGAAATCCTTGTTATTTTACCATGTCATTTTACCATATAGATTAAACTTTGGTTTATATTAGAACATTAGTATTTCACCTTAGGAAAAACCTTAAATAGCTTTAAATATTTCACATACATACAACCAACTTAGTTACATGCAAACTTGTTGAAACTTGCCCTTTACTTACATAGACTTTCTTAGCACTTACTTAGACCCTCATTTATTTCATCACACAAGCACTTTCTTACCCAGAAACAATTCCTTTTCCCTTTTACTAAATATATTTCCATACCCAGAACCTTTATTTTCTCTTTCCTGTTGACCCCTTTTTGTTCACATTCTGAAACAACCCTTATGAAATTTCTAAATTTAAAAAAAATTACTCTATTTTAATAAGATTAAACATTTTGTTATTTATAGTACTCTACATCAACATTTTATTAGTTTGACCACCTAGAGACTCGAGAGTTATTTTTAAGACATTTTACTTCTATTAGTTTACCCAATTTAAATTGAACCTCTTTAAATCACGTGAATTAAAAATATTTGGATCCATTTTTAAATTTTAATTTTAGGAGTGCTCAATTTTGATACAGACAAAACATGACATTAGACAGCACAACATACACATAACACAAAATCAAAGGCCTTGAAACTTTATAGGTGAATCTCCATTGCAATGGAACAGATGTTCAAAAACTCTAGTTGAATAATAAAAAAAAAATAGAACTGATCAAAAAAGTCATGAGCTCAAAAAAAAATGTAGAATTCAAAAAAAACAAGAGTCCTGGAAAAATGATACGGGAAAAATGATACGGCTGTTAATTACTTTAGTAAAGCACATAAAATTTACTTTTGCTGGAGTTCAGGTAAGACTCTTTTTGCTCTTTTTTGTTTTGTTTTGTTTTGTTTTGTTTTGTTTTGGGTTTGAGACCGGTCTCCTACTGAGCCTTCAGGCTTTCTCTATTTACATTTCAATGTAAACCTTGACTGAGATTTGGATCTGAAAGGAGCTAAAATTTTCCAGCAGAAACTTGATGCCTATGGCATTTTAACCCTTAATCCTGGTTAGTAATCAATTCAGGTTTGGATGCAGAAAATTGTGAAACACTTATCTCCCAATATTTGTGGGGACTGAGGCTACTATATCATACTTCTTACTAGGACATGCCACTGATGGTTGGGCTGGTTACTCCCTACCCACCAGTGTACGTGGGACCTCATGGCAGGAGGACTAGGTTGGCTGGACTGGGGAATGGAAGCAGAAACAGCTGAGTCAAAGTTGGAGGAGGAGGAGGGATTAAGAGGGGGAGAAGAAGGAGGCATTTGCAGGAAGAGCAGAGAAGCGCAAGAAAGAAGAGACTTGAAGATAAGGAATCCCTTTCCATTTGCCCACTCGCTCACAGATGCTGTGTGCCAATATCTTTGGTAGCCACAATCCACCTTCCCATGGAACCATCTTTCATCCCTGCACAGGCCAATTTGTTATTGGTAGTCATTCCTTCCCAAACTAACATTTTAACATTTACTGGGAAGGCCCTACAGGGAGGGGGGAGGTTAGAGTCTGTGAGTTCTTGCCCAGTATCACAAAATGGCCACTGGGAAGATTTCTTGCCATCCAGAAGGAGGAGGCCGAGAGCTTTCATTGGAGTCTGATGTGGCCCCAGAATACAAGATGGCAGCAATGAGCCTCCCTGGGGGGGTAGTGGGCCCTCCCTATGTGTAGAGGCTGGCTGCCCTCGTGGTTCCTCAACCTTTGGAGGAGCAGATTGAGATGGATTGGGCTCCTCATTAAAGGTCTCCCAATGTTGTTTACTACGTGGCAAGTTTCTGGAAGGCGATGCAACGGGAGGAGCCGGTGGTTCTTTAGGCGGCGGCTCTTTGGGGAGAAACTTGGAGCCCCCTTTTGGGAGGTCCTGGAGAGAAGCAGGCCTTAAGGGCAGATATCGTAGGGCAGACTCCCAATGGGGGACCTGCCCCTAAACTGATTTCCTTCTTAAAGGTGTCCCAGGCTTTTTCCGCCTGTGTATCAGACCACTCAAGGCTGCTACTCTTCAGCATGAGTCTAAGAGCTGAGAGTGCAGGGTCACCATGTGTGGTGTTTGTTTGCCCCATCTTTTCTTTAGTAGATCCTGTAATAGCAAGATTTTTTGTTTTACATAGTAAATCCTCCTCTTCATCTGAACTATCCTCACACCCAGTTTCATTTTCCTTGTCTGTCTCTGATCTTATTGATGCCCTTTATGATGCTTTAGACCTTTCCTCTTTTATTTCCTCCAAAACCTCTTCCCCTTGTTTTATGGCCTCTCTGCATTTGGTTCTGGCTGTTTTAGTTTCAAGAGGAATTCCATTGGCCCGGAGCAAATCCTTTAAGGGACCTTCCATGCGCATTCGTGACATTTCAGTGCCCATATTTCTCTACTAAACTAACAGAATGCAAAGCACTTTAACTAGCAAAACAAAAGCGAAAGCACTTACAAATAATCTCCCTTGCTTAACCCGCAAACTTTAACTCGTCGCTTCCCGTGAACGTTAACTCCGTCACTTATCCAGCGAACTTTAACTCGTCACTTATCCAGCAAACTTTAACTCGTGGCTTATCGAGCGAACTTTAACTCGTTGCTTACACTGCAAACTTTAACTCGTCGCTTACCCAGCGAACTTTAACTCGTCACTTACCCAGTGAACTTTAACCTGGCCAGACTGTACTTTACTTTCCGTGTATTTACCTGATCAGTTCCTTCTTTGTAACTCGAGCTCCTGGGTTTCGGCACCACTTATGATCGCCCACCACCCGCAGGCGTACGCTTTTCTTGATCACAGGAACCAAAAAGGCAATATTTTCTTGAATGATCTCCATGCAATAAATTTTCTTCTTAGTACTGCTTTCATGGTGTTCCAGAGATTTGATATGTTTTATGATCAATCTCATTTACCTCTAAGAACTTTTTTATTTGCTCTCTTATGATTTCTGTTATCCATGCCTCATTCAGCAGCATAGTATTTAGTCTGTAGTTGTTGAAGTAGCTTCGGTTTTTTATTTTGTCATTGATTTCTAATTTCCTTCCATTATGATCTGATAGAATGCAAGGTAGTATCTCTATTTTTTTTTTTTTACATTTGCTAATGGTATGCTTTGTGGCATACCATTTGGTCTGTTTTAGAGAAGGATCCATGTGCTGTTAAGAAGAAAGTGTAATCACTTGTTAATGGATCGAATATTTTATACATGTCTATTAAGACTAAGTTATTGATAGTTTTATTGAATTCTGTGATTTATTTGTTTAGTTTTAGTTTGGAAGATCTATCCAGTGGTGACAGCAGTGTGTTAAAGTCACCCAGAATTATTGTGTTGTGGTCTTGTTATGGAGTGCAACTGAAGAACAGACCGATTACCATTGAGAAGTCCAAATTTGAGAGAAATTTAATAAGCTGGCCAGCTGACTGTCTCACACAATGCCCCCAAAATGGCTATTGGGGAAACAGCCCCAATCATAGGGCTGTAGGGGTTCCTATATCAAAAATCACATCAATCATAAGTATCTGTTGCTATGATTCAAACTTACGAACTAACATCATGAGATCATCAACAGAGGAAGAAGTGGGTCATAATGACCCTTACCTAGGTACAAACTAAAGAATGTTTACTAACATCCACACAATCACTGTTCACATGGTACTTTGTTTAGGAGCAATAGGAATCAAAAGAGAGCAATTCTTTACTACATAGGAGTTACCATTGTATATTATTAAACATGTCACACTAAGTAACTGATGATGGTCACAGAGGCAGGGTGTTCCCCTGGGAGAAGCTTATTTTCTATATAACATGGGGTCTCAGAGCAAAATGGAGTCTGTTTAGTCATTTCCCTTAGAGTCTGGCCTAGAAATTCCCATGGAGTCACATCTGTCAGCCTATCACAGTCTCTTTCATTCCTGAAATTGAGAAGGATTTGTTTGATGTACACGAATCCCCTGTTTTTCAGGGCATAAATATTTATGATAATTATGTCTTTCTGATTTACGGTTCCCATAAACAGTATGAAATTTTTCTCTTTATCCCTTCTGACTAACCATGGCTTGAAGTCCAATTTATCTGATATAAGGATGAAACCCCCACTTTTAAACTGAGTACCTGTGTGTGGTAGACTTTTTTTTATCCTTTTACCTTTAGTCTGCAGTGTCCTTTTGTATGAGATGGGTCTTGTGAAGACAGCATATTGTTGGATCTTTCTTTTTAATCCAATATGCCAGCCTATCTCTTTTCTTTAATGAGTTTAGGCCATTAACATTCAGGGTTATCATTGAGATATGATTTAAATTCCCAGTCATTTGGGTTTATTTATTTATTTATTTTTTTAACTTGAGTTGGTATCTCCTTTGATTTTGTTTTTTTTTTCCTTTCAGGTAGTTCCTCCCTTTGCTTACCTAACTTGCTGCTTTCCATTTCTTCCACATGGAATATTTTGCTGAGAATGTTCTGTGGCACAGGCTTTCCATTTGTAAATTTTTTTAAACTTTTGTTTATCACAGAAGAATTTTTTTTTGTCTTCAAATCTTAAGGTTACTTGTGCTGGGTATAGGATTCTGTGTTGGCAACCACATTCTTTCAGAGATTGAAACATGTTCTAACTTTTAGAGTCTGGGCTGAGAAATTTGCTGATATCCATAATGATTTTCCCCTATATGTAATCTTATTCTTTTCTATTGTAACCTTCAAAATCCTACCTTTATTTTTTATATGAGGCAAATTCATTATAATGTGCCTTGCTGTGGATCTGTTGTAATTTTGTGCATATGGTGTTCTGTAACCCTCTTGAATTTGATTTTCCATTTAATTCTTCAGGTTTGGGAAATTATTTTAATATCAGGTCATTGAATAGTTTGTTTATCCCTTTGGTTTATATCTCTGTGCCTTCCTCAATCCCAATAATTCTTAAATTTGATCTTTTTATGTTGTCCCAGAGTTCTTGAAGGTGTCATTTATGATTTCTTACTATCTTCCCTGTTCGGTCAACTTTATTTTCAAGATAAGATATTTTGTCTTCATTATCTGAGGTTTTTTCTTCCAAGTGATGTATTCTGTTGGTGATTCTCTCCACTGGGTTTTTTATTTAGTTTATTCTTTCCTTCATTTCAAGGATTTCCCTTTTTTTTTTTTTTTTGAGAATCTCTACCTCTGTTGAAGTTACTCTTTCAACTGCTTATTGGAGTGATTATTCGTTGCCTGCATTTCATCCTTTGCTTCATAAATCATTTTCATTATGTATTTTCTGACATTCTTTTTTGACATTTCTTCTACCATCCTGTCACTGGGTTCTCTGATTATAGAAACTAGGTTTGTTTGGAATATTTTCTTTCCTTTTTTTTTTATGTTGTTCATATATCTTCCCCACTAGCAGTTTTTTGTGTTACATTTTCTCCTTATAGGCTTACAGTGACCCTATAGGTTTCCAAAACACCTTCTTCAAGGGGGAGATCAACATTAGCAGCACCCAGTACAGAAAATTGCAGCCCTAAAACAAATAGTTGCTTTGAAGACACTAACATTATTGTCATAATAAACAGAGAGGATGAGTTCAATTATTATTTACAGTGTAACAGATACATTTGTAATAAGGTCTTCAGCTTCTAATGGAGGACAAAGAGGATGGGGAGGGGTGTAGGATGTAACTGTAAATGGGATTAGAAAACAGCATATAGAAGTTCTAGATTGTGGAAAGTGTGAAAGTGCAATCAAAAGAAGTTGGTTGGTAGCATGAAAAAAGGGAGAAAAAGACTCTGACAAAACAGGTAAATAAAAGGAAAATAGAGCAAGAAAAATAAAGAAACAAAAACTTACAATTTTTCAAATAGGAGAAAAAAAAACCCTGCACTATATCAGTTATGTATTATTCAAAGCTCCCATTCTTTGGTAGCCTGCCGCATGAGAGGCACATGACAATGAACTTCCAGTTACCAGCAGGCATCTCAGGATGGAATTTGCCCCACCTAAAGATGGAAGCTTCCACTTCTGTGATGATCCACGATGGCCATACTGGCTTACAAGTATGTTGACAAATGGGGAGCTGCAGCTAAGGGCATGAGTGTGGTTGCTCAGCTGTCCTAGAGACAGGATGTGGTTGGTTGGGAAGGGGTCCTGGAGCACAAAGTGGTCATTCTGGTTCAGGGGTCCTGGAGGTGGGGTGTGGTCCCAGTGCTGGGTGCAGTCAATTGGTCTAAAGTGTCCTGGAGATGGGGCTTTGTCAGTCCATACACAGAACCTACAGGTCCTGGCTATTGTCTCAAAGTTGTGGCAGGTAAGTTTAATGAAACCTGTCGGTACAAGGGCAGTGAAATTCCAGCCAACCGCAGGCAGCTGGTCATCCCTTTGTGGTCTCCAGTCAGTCTGCAGGCTAACAGTGGACAATCACCTCTTCAACAGAGGTTCTCTGGGCAGTCCAATGCCTGATGCATTCAGAACCTCCTCCAGTCGATCCACAGTCTGTAGTCACTGTCAGATGAAATTCGGACTGCTCCCTTCTCTTCTGTACTATTAATTTATTTATTCTTATTTTAGGAACTGTTGAAATTCAAGGATGTCACCATTGATTTCACTGAAGAGGAGTGGAAATGCCTTCAACCATCTCAACAAAACTTATATAGAGATGTGATGCTAGAGAATTACAGAAACTTGGTCTTCCTGGGTATGCATAACTTCCCTTCACAATTTTTAATTAATTTTGATTATTTAATTTTCTTTCCTACATGAATATCTTCTGGGAACTTCTCTATAAGAATGTGTTTCAGATTTGTGCTTTCAAGAAAAACAGGGCACTTTTTGTATAAATAAAATATGAATGACATTGCTTTTAGTTTTTAAGTTCTACCTTTCTTGGTATGTTATATATGCTTCTCTCTAGAAAAGTAATACTGAGAGAAATTCAGTGATATAAAATATTGTGGCTACACTTATAAGAAGACACAGTTGAGAGACCCAAAGTTTAAGGTAGAAACCAAACTTTAAAATGTTGATGGAGAAGATATCTAGCAGAAAAGATTTTTCAGAAACTTCATTTTATTTCTTCTGTTATCATCAAATATGAATTGTCCTATATTTATCATGTTTTTAAATTCTTTAAAATCTTCTGTTTGTCTACAGTGATTTCCCAGTTTGTTTAAATTAACCACCCAACTCCCCTTTGCTAGTTAGTGGCAGCATGATCTTAAATATTTTCTGCTATTTGTGTGTCTCCAGGTGATCATGTGCACATTTTTGGAAAATTCTAGGTCAAGGCATTTTAATAAATCAATATCCTAAAGCAGTTTAATATTATTCATTAAAATTCACTTATATGTGCTTCTTTTAAATAAATATTTGTTATGAATTTTCTGTGAAATGAAAGTCAAGTTTCACAATAAGTGCTTTTCTGTGGCATGTAGGGATATTTGCAGATTGTAGTTATATGAAAGCATTTGTAAATAACATCTATGGTTGGTTAAATTTTCTTTTCCTTCATTCTTTCATTTTATAGGCTGCATTTCATGGTTTAGGAGAGGTCTCCTCACTTCATATAACACTGTTTTATTTTTGTGTATATATTATGAATATATGACAGTTTCCATTACTTCTGAAATTAGGACATTGTTGAAATTAAGATATGCTTATTATTTTTTGTATTGCCAATAAAATTTTATATGTTTTTACTTGTTTTTATAAATAGTACACTTTTAAATAGAATTTCATTTTTTATTCAAATTGATTTTTTTATCCTGTGTATGTACATAGTAATATAAATTTTTTACATGTGGATTTAATAGGGATAGAATCGAGGGTTACTCTAATAATTAGCTACATCCCCAGTCCCTTTCTATTTATATTTGTAAAGAGGTTCTCACAAAATTTTTTAGTATGGCATTAAAATTATTAACTCCCTGCCTCAGAATTACAAAAGGAATTCTGAATTATATGCATGCTCTTTGTATATATATATATTCATGAATTTTTTCTTATTTATAGGATAAAGATCATAGCATTTTAAAGGTATCTTTGAAACATTTTACAATTCTTTTCATGTTTATGTTTTGTTTGTAATTTTAATTTTTATCAAATCCACAAAAGAATAATTGCTCTCTCACCATATCATGCATACTGTTCAGCAATATTAATTCAAATTGTCACAATATATATCCATAGAATGCTTACATCTCAAAAATCATGAAATATATTTCTATGTAAATAAGTACTTATTTCTGTCTTCTCCTATCACTAATGTCATTCTCATATCTGTTTAGAAGGTTTTTTGCATGTTTTTTTCTTTGTTTTTAGTTGTCTTATAGAAGCAGAGTTCTCCCATAATTTCATTTGTGGTAGTGACATATTCCAGTTAATATAATGTACTGAAGATTTATCCTGATTATAGATTTTGCAAAAATTTATTTTTATTTTGAAAAATATTCTGTAGTTTTTATACTCCAAAAAGCTCCATCCACTCATTTCAAGGGTTATTTGGTTTGCTTCCACATTGTAGCTCTGTTGATTAAGGCTGTAATAAAATTTTGTATTCAAATATCTTAATTTGCTGTATATGCAAGGTTTATTACACTCAATTCACTATGTCCATCTCTCTTAATTGATGTCACTACTACTAATTAAATTTTAGAGTTTTTAATATTTTTAAATCATGAAACAACCTTCTCCCAATTTTGTTTCTATTTTGAATACATTTGATATATCCATAAAATTTTCAGATTCCATAAAATTTCTAGAATAATTTTTTTCTGTCTTTGCAAAAGATATCACTGGGAGTTTGCGAGGTATTAACATGGAGTCTTCAGATAATTTTGAGAAGTACAAATGTCTTTTAATCATTCAATTCTGGAAAAAGTTTATGTTGAAGACTGTTCAATCAATTGCCACATATATGTGGATTTTTGAGCATTGTTTCCACTTTTGATTTCTAATATTATTCTATGATGATCAGAAAATAATTTTAATATTTTTACACCTATTAACCTTTGGTTTATTAATTTCCCATTGGTTGATCCACTTTGATATTCCATTTCTGTTGAAAACAATTAGTATGTACATCAAATTTGTTTAAATTATTTTCAAAGCCTTTGTTTTTAAATTTCCTTTTTGTTTGACTTTTCCTTTACAGCAAGTGCATATTGTTCTCCAATTATTCAAGTGTTGCTTTCTATTTATTTACTTCTGTCAATCTTAACATTTTATATCTTAGATATATGGAGTGAGTTGAAACTTCATCTACTCTTTTAGCAGTATTCTAGGGAAAGTTTTTATATCTTCATATAATATTCTACTTTGCCTATTTTCAAAGTTTTTTTACTTAAAATAATTTTATCTTAGATAACTTTTTGCTTGCCTGCCTTTTTTTTTTTTTTTTTTTTGGTGCTGGGGGTTGGACCCAGGGTGCTTTGCCCCTAAGTCACCTCCCCAACCCTTTTATGTTTTTATTTTCACACAGGTTCTCACTAAGTTGCTGTGATGCTCGGGACCCACCATCCTGAGTCACTGGGCTCACAGGTGTGTGCGGCCACACCTGGCTCTTGTGTGTCTCCTGCAGGTAGTACACAACATGTGAAGCCCCAGGCTGGGGTCCTCACATTCAGTGGACAGCACTGCCATCCCATAGTCTTGGGGGCAGTGTTTGCAGGCTGTGTCTGTGGGGGCCCAGGTAGGGGTCAGGCGGGGCTGGTTGGAGGAGACTGGCACTGAGGTCCCCACCGTACCACACACGCCCAGTGTTAAGCCTGAGGCCAGGGGCAGAGCTGTACGGTTTCAAGTCGGGCTCTCAGCACTGAAGCGCTGTCTCAGGCACCCCCACCCCGCATTCAGCAGCCAGAGCATAGGAAGCAGTTAGCAACCCCCACAGGAAGCTCCAACTTCTTGTTTTAAACTATTTTTATATCATAATTTGGTCTTCCCAGCTTTTTTTGGGCCAAGTTTTTATGTAACACTTTTCTATTCCTTGCTTTCATTCTATTTGCTTCCTTAGATTTAGAGTTCCCTGTAGATTGAACTATTTGTATTTCTTTTAGATTTTTTATTTTTCTTTTTTAAAATTTTTATTCTTTTTAGATATACATGACAGTAGTATGTATTTTGACTTAAGTACATACATGGAATGAAACTTCCCATGTTTGTGGTTGTATGCAATGTGGAGTTACACTGCTCATGTATTCATATATGAACAAAGGAAGTTTATGTGATTCATTCTATTATCATTCTTATACTCATCTCCACTTCCTTCCCTTAATTTTACTTTATTAAATCCAATGAAATTTTATTCTGTGTCCCCCCAACTTATTGTGTGCTAGCGTCTACATATCAGACAGAACATTTAGACATATGAAGTGATATTTTAGTACCTGTACATTTAACATTCATCAGGCACTTCTAAACATCTAGACAGACTAGATATTTGATTTAAAAACTCAATTTGTCCACTATGTTCATGAAAGTCTTCAAGAAACTGCACACATATAACAATACTTCTAATTTGAAAATCACTTTAAAATATGAGTATTCTGGTCCTTCACCAACCCAGTGTGTTATAATTATTTGATTTTAAGAAGAAAATCCTTCCTAGAAATTTTAGCACAAAACATACAATATTTGTTTACTAATTCTACTTTTATCATACATTGGCCACCTCATTAACATCTAGAAAAACTAGGTGTAGATTACAACTTGTTTGTTCTTTATATACACTATTTACAGATCGAAGTAAAACAAAACCCACAGACATTGGATCAATGGTTACTTTTGCCTCATTGTAAGCACACTGGCAAGGTGCTTTAGAGAACCAGCATAAAATGCTTATTGCTCAATAGGTTTTTTGGCAATTGTCCTCTACAAAACATTTCCTAGAAGTGTTCAAAAAAAAAGAAATTTACAAAATGTGTTATATTTTATTGCTTCTACTTAGAACATTACTATATCTAAGAAGTTGATATATCTAAAAAAATACTTAGCATTGTCAACTATATATACAGGAATGAGGAGTAAAATGCATACACCAAGCAATGATTATAATATGAAAAATATAATTTACACATAGCCAGTCTGACCCAGGACCCTCCCTTCTCAAGGTCAAAGTCTTCTCAATGTCCTCTAACCACCTGAATAAACATAGACAATGTCATTTATAGAGGTGGTCTAACAACTCCATTTCAATGTCACTTCCAGAAGACATTTCTGACTTTTTAAAACAAATGGGGGCTGGGGATATAACTCAGTTGGTAGAGTGCTTGCCTTGCAAGCACAAGGCCCTGAGTTCAATCCCCAGCACCGCAAAAAAAAAAATGGATATTTATGTAACATTGTATTATTACTGTAACATATATCAGCAACCTGTTTAAAATTTAGAATGTACAGATGTAGCAAAAGTTTTAAATGTTTGGGGGGCAAGTTGAGAGCAGCTGTTTCATAATATATACACAGGTGTTCTACAAATGCCTAGTATATCTTCCTGAAGGATGTTGGACATTTCTAATTGGTCAAATTGTTTGTTACCCTGCAGGGTCTTTCTTTGGTAGAACAAAACAACTGTGCAAAGTGCTCACTGTTTCACTCATCATGTTCCACAGGTTTGCTCCCCTTCTGGCATGAATTGACTTTTGTTTGCCTTCTCAGGACAAGGTGTCATCTAATAGAGCCTGCACAGAGTGGTCAATGAGGGCCCTTGTCTGTGTTGATTGGCCAAACTTTCTATCATTCATTCACCCACCTGCTGGAATTGGCAGTTTTGATTGGCCACCATTCTTCTTGAAAAACCTTCCAATGGTGCTATTTTCAGTGCAACTTTGAAAATGATTGGTCCAGGAGACTTTACAGCCAAGGAATCCTGGGTCTGGGGTTGGAAAGATAAATGCCACCCTCAGGTCATGCAGAGAGGTCTACCAGTCTTTCACAGCCTAGGTCAACCAGTGAGCAGTCACAGCAGTCGTTCTGGAGGTTTGCAGGGCAGAGGCTGCACCTGTTTCCTGAGTCCCCCATCTTACCCAGCAGCCTGGAACTGGAGAGCCACAGAATGTTCCTAAGTGTAGGTCGTGCTCCATTTCTTGCTACTGACTTGGCAGTTATTTCTTTTAGATTTAATTTTGGTAGTTAAGTTGTTTTGATTTGCTTTATAATATTGCATTAATAATATAATACAATTTTAAAAGTGAAGAACTCACTACTCCTACCATGTAAGTTGTATTCTATATTTTATATATGTATATGTATATACATATATATATATACATATACATATATGTAATTAGTAATATATATATATATATTACTAATTTGCTTAATGGTTTAATGTGTGGTTCACTGCATTTAATAGTGGCATGTTTTGATTCCTTTCACATTTTCCTTTATATATTTTATTCCCACTTCCCTTTATATCTATTCTATAGGTTTTTCATTTTTCATGGGATCTCACTAAGTTGCTAAGACTGACTTTGACTTTGAACTCATGGTTCTCCTTACTCAGCCTCCCCAATGTTGCTAGGACTACAGATTTGTACACCACGCCTACCTCTTTCAGACACATTCCCTTAAGGAATTCTTCACATATAAAAATTCTGCTTATTTATATTAACAATTTTTCTCTGAATTTAGCTCACTAAACTTTCTTTAAAAGATTATTTATCGATCTTTTGACAATTCATAACTCACTAATGTTCAATTTGTAATGTTTGGGTTTATTACTTTGATTAATTCCTCCTTTCCTTTTTTTGTGTGTGGTACTATTTTTAATTGTTTTGTACATTGAAAAAACAGTCAACAGTAGATTATAGAGACATTTGTGAAAACAAGGTGATAGTTATGAAATAATAAAAGTAGTAAAATTTCAAGCTACATGCTTGAAATCTCAGCAAATTGGGTGGTTATTTGAAAGAATTTCAAGTTTGAGGCAGGTCACAGAACTTAGAAAGAACGTCTCAAACAATTTTTAAAGGACTTGTATTGGAGTTCAGTTGTATAGCATCCTTTGGCTTAATCCCAAGAACCACACATAAAAAATAAATAAAAGTAGAATGACCTCATGATTCAGATATGTGACAATCTTCAAAGAAGCCAGAAACTTTGGTGTGTGTTTTATATTTACCTTATTCTACTGAGAGTGAAGGCAGCTTATAGATTTTTTCTATTTGCACAATGTTATGTAAGAAAGGAGGAAATACTTTAGTTGATAAAAGTAAGATACATTCCTTCTCTATACTATATTGCTCTCCTTAGAAATATCTTGGATATAGTGCTCTCTACAAAAATTTGTGCAATTTTTACAACATATTTGTGACTGTACATTTTTATGTAACATATTTCTGAAGTAATGATGGCCTTTGATTACTAGTCTGCTACACTGCTGATGTCCTGACATTGCTAACTCTGGTATAATTTCCCATTATATATACAAAATATATTCATCCCAGTCTACTAAGTAATTTTTTTTAAACTTTCATTTATTTCAGCAATGACTTCTCATAATATGGAAGAATTTTCACCAGGCCATGGCAAAAGACATATATTTCAAAAAATGATTAATGAAAAATATAGAAATTGTGACCTTGACTATTTACAACAAAGGACAATGTGGAGAACGTTAAGTGAGAGTGAAACTCAGAAATTAAATGATCAAAAAGCATGCATCATTCAACAGCAGATAATTCACACTGGAGTGAAGTTCTGCAAATGTAAAGAATGTGGCAAAACTTTTAATGCAAAATCACACCTTATTTTCCATCAGAGAATTCATACTGGAGAGAAGCCCTACCAATGTAAAGAATGTGGCAAAACTTTCTGTCAAAAATCACACCTTACTCAACACCAGAGAACTCATAAAGGAGAGAAGCCCTTCAAATGTACAACATGCAACAAAGCTTTTAATCACAAATCGAACCTTATTTGCCATCAGAGAATTCATACTGGAGAGAAGCCCTACCAATGTAAGGAATGTGGCAAAGTTTTCTCTCAAAGAACATACCTTACTCAACACCAGAGAATGCATACTGGAGAGAAGGCATACCAATGTAAAGAATGTGGCAAAGCTTTCTCTCAAAGATCATACCTTACCCAGCACCAGAGAATTCATACTGGAGAGAAGAACTACCAATGTAAAGAATGTGGCAAAACTTTCTGTCAAAGATCACACCTTACTCAACACCAGAGAACTCATACAAGAGAGAAGCCCTTCAAATGTACAACATGCAACAAAGGTTTTAATGTCAAATCAAGCCTTATTTGCCATCAGAGAATTCATACTGGAGAGAAGCCCTACCAATGTAAAGAATGTGGCAAAACTTTCCGTCAAAAATCACACCTTACTCAACACCAGAGAACTCATACAGGAGAGAAGCCCTTCAAATGTACAACATGCAACAAAGCTTTTAATGTCAAATCTAACCTTATTTGCCATCAGAGAATTCATACTGCAGAGAAGCCCTACCCATGTAAAGAATGTGGCAAAGCTTTCTGTGAAGGAGCTCACCTTACTCAACACCAGAGAACTCATACAAGAGAGAAGCCCTTCAAATGTACAACATGCAACAAAGCTTTTAAGGACAAATCATACCTCATTTGCCACCAGAAAATTCATACTAGAGAGAAGCCCTTCAAATGTACAACATGCAACAAAGGTTTTAATGTCAAATCGAACCTTATTTGCCATCAGAGAATTCATACTGGAGAGAAGCCCTACCAATGTAAAGAATGTGGCAAAACTTTCCGTCAAATATCACACCTTACTCAACACCAGAGAACTCATACAGGAGAGAAGCCCTTCAAATGTACAACATGCAACAAAGCTTTTAATGTCAAATCAAACCTTATTTGCCATCAGAGAATTCATACTGCAGAGAAGCCCTACCCATGTAAAGAATGTGGCAAAGCTTTCTGTGAAGGAGCTCACCTTACTCAACACCAGAGAACTCATACAGGAGAGTAGCCCTTCAAATGTACAACATGCAACAAAGCTTTTAATCACAAATAGAA
The DNA here is from genome assembly GCF_902686445.1 of Sciurus carolinensis. Lineage (NCBI taxonomy): Eukaryota > Metazoa > Chordata > Mammalia > Rodentia > Sciuridae > Sciurus > Sciurus carolinensis. The sequence goes on along the minus strand of NC_062227.1, from coordinate 18,420,527 downwards.
CCTTATTTGCATTAAAGAATCCATACTGGAGAGAAGCCCTACCAATGTAAGGAATGTGGCAAAGCTTTCTCTCAAAGAACATGCCTTACTCAACACCAGAGAATTCATACTGGAGAGAAGGCATACCAATGTAAAGAATGTGGCAAAGCTTTCTCTCAAAGATCATACCTTACTCAGCACCAGAGAGTTCATACTGGAGAGAAAAACTACCAATGTAAAGAATGTGGCAAAACTTTCTGTCAAAGATCACACCTTACTCAACACCAGAGAACTCACACAGGAGAGATGCCCTTGAAATGTACAACATGCATCAAAACTTTTAAGGACAAATTATACCTCATTTGCCAGCAGTGAATTCATACTGGTGAGAAGTCCTTCAAATATACAATATGCAAAAAAGCTTTTTTTAATTTAATTTTATTTTTTTGCGATGCTGGGGATCGAACCCAGGGCTTCATTCTCACAAGGCAAGCACTCTACTGACTGATCTATCTCCCCAGCTCACAATATGCAACAAAGCTTTTAATGACAAATCATACCTTATTTGCCACCGGAGAATTCATACTGGAAAGAAGTCATACCAATGTAAAGAATGTGGCAAAACTTTCTGTCAAAGATCACACCTTACACAACACCAGAGAACTCATACAGGAAAGAAGACCTTCAAATGTACAACATGTAGCAAACTTTTAATGACAAAACATACCTTATTTGCCACCAGAGAATTCATGCTGGAGAGAAGCCCTACCAATGTAAAGAATGTGGCAAAGCTTTTAATATAAATTCATACCTTATTTGCCATCAAATAATTCACACAGTAAAGAGGCCTTACAAATGTACAGCATGCACCACCAGAGAATTCATATTGGGAAGAAACCCTACAAATGGAAAGAATGGGGCAAAGCTTTCTAATAAAGAACACACCTTACTCAACACCAGAGAATTCATACTGGAGAGAAGGCATATAAATGTAAAGAATGTGGCAAAGCTTTTAATGTAGAATCAAAACTTATTGGACATCAGGGAATTCATACTGGTGAGAAGGCTTAGGAATATTCAGATTGTGGCAAAACTTTTAATAAAAAAAAATGACTAATTAACCACCAGTTAGTTCATACCGAAGAGAAGCCCTACAAATGCAGAGTATGACAAAGCTTTTAATGGAAATGTATACATTTCTCACTGGCAGAGATATCATATTGAAAAGAAGTCCTACAAATAAAATGAATGTGACAAATATTTATTTGTGAAAAAATTTTTATAACAATTTTCAATTAGTTATGTGACAGTACAATGCATTCAGAAAAAATTGTACACAAAACGAGTACAAATTGTCCTTTTACAGGCTGCAAGTGTTGCAGATACAAAGGTGGTGTAATCACATACATATTCAGGGTAATGATGTCCAGATCATTTTAATGTCATTCCCCTCTTTACACTGATTCCTTTCCTCTCACTACCTCCTGCACAATCCAAGAACTTTTCATTCTACCTACCCCCCATTATGGATCAGCATTTACCTGCCAGATAAAATATTTGGCCTTTAGGTTTTTGGGTTTTACCCATTTCATTTGTTGTGGTATGCTCTAGATCCATGAAATTACTAGGAAATGCCATAATTTCCTTTGTCTTTAAGTCTACATAACATTCCATTGTCTGCATATACTACATTTTCTTTATCCGTTCATATGTTTAAGGGCATCTATGCTCATTCCCTAGTTTACTTATTGTGAAATGAGCTGCTATAAACAATGATGTGGTTGAGTCACTGTAGTATGGTGGTTTTAAATTCTTTTTCTTTTTGTACCAAGGAGTGGGATAACTGGGTCAAATGGTGGTTTCATTCTGAGTTTTTTGAGAATTCTCAATAAAATTTCAAGAAAGGTTAAATCAATTTGTAGACCAAGCAGCAATGTATGAGTGTACGTTTTTCCATACATCAACAAAACATATTTTTTTTGTTTTGTTTTTTTAAAAATTCTCATTGTAATATGAGTGGGATAAAATATCTAAGAAGTTTTGAGCTGCATATCTCTAATTGCTAGAGATGATGAGGAATTTTTCACGTTAGTTGGTAATTTCTATTTTTTCTTCTGTGAAGTGTTGGTTCAGTTCATTATCCCATTTTATTCAATGTTTTCTTTCTTTTTTTTTTTTTTTGTGGTGCTGGGGATTGAACCCAGGGACTTGTTCTTGCAAGGCAAGCACTCTACCAATTGAGCTATATCCCCAGCCCTGATTAGGATATTTTTGATATTAAGTTTTTGAGTTCTTTATACATTCTGTAGACTATCACTTTATCTAAGGTGTATATGGTAAGATTTTCTTCCATTCTGTAGGCACTCTCTTCATATTACAGATTGACAGATTGTTTCCATTGCTGAGAAGATTTTTATTTTGAGTCCATCCGTATTATGGTTTCTTGATTCTATTCTTGTTCTTTTGGAGACTTGCTAAAGAGGTCAGTTTCTAAGCTGACTAGGTGGAGATTTGTTCCTACTTTATCTTATTTGCAAGGTCTCTGTTTTAGTGCCTACATCTTTACTCACCTTTGAGTTGATTTTTCCACAGGATTAGATAGAGAGTTTTGATTTTATTTTGCTACATATCAATTTCCATTTTTGTCAGCACCATTTGTTTCATAGGCTATCTTTTTTTTTAAAGTGTATGTTTTTGGTGCCTTAATTTAGTATGAGAAAACCCTATTTATTTGGGTTCGCCTCTGTGTCTTCTGGACCATTGTACTACACGTCTATTTTGATGCCAATGCCATGCCATTTTTGTTACCATTACTCTCTAGGTTTACATTGTGATCCCTCCTTCTTTACTCTTCTTGGTATTTATCACTGTGGCTATTCTGGGCCTCTTGTTTGGCAAATAAATTCACGATTGCTTTTTCTAGTTCTGAGAAAAATGTCATTGGTATTTTAGTAGGAGTAGCATTAAATCTGTAACAGTCTTGGTAGTATGATCAGTTTGACAATATTAATTCTGCCTTTTCAAGAGCATGGGAGATCTTTCCATCTTCTAAGGATTTTTCTCCACTTTTTTATTTAGGATTCTGTAGTTTCCATTGTAGGGGTCTATCCCCTCTTTCATTAGGTTGATTCCCCTTTTTTTGCAGTTATTGTGAATGGACTAGTTTTAATAATTTCTCCTTCAGTTGATTCATCACTGATGTATAGAAATGCAGTTGATTTATGGTATTGATTTTATACCCTGCTATTTTTCTGAATTTCTTTATTAGGTGTAGAAATTTTCTGATGGAGATTTTGGTCTTTTAAATGTAGAATTTTGTCTTTGGGAAATAATGATATGTTAAATTATTATTTTCCTATTCATAAGTCTTTAATTTCTATCATCTGTCCAATTGCTCTGGCCGGAATTTTAAGGACTATGTCAAAAAGAAGTGAAAGAGTGCCCTCTTCCAGTTTTTATGGGAAAGGCTTCATTTTTTCTCTATTTAGAATGATGTTTTCCTTCACTTAGCATAGAAGACTTTCACATTGTTGAGCGATGGTCCTACTATCACTTGTTCTTCAAGTGTTTTAAACATGAATGGATCTGCATTTTGTCAAATGTATTTTCTCCATCTATCGCAATGACCATATGATTCTCATCTTTAACTCTATTGATGTGATTAGTTGTGTTTATTGATTTCCATATATTAAAATAACATTGCATCTCTGTGGATTGTGGAGCACCATCTTTTTAATGTGTTTTTGCATGTGATTTGAGAGAATTTTTTTAAAAAAATTGTGTCTGGTTCATCAGGGATATTGATTTGAAGTTTTCACTTCTTCATATGACTTTGTTTTTTTTTTTTAGCAACACAATACTCATAGAATGAATTAGGAAGAGTTCTTATCTATTAAATGGTATAATTTGAGGAGTATAGGTGTTAATTCTTCTTTGAAGGCATTGTGGAACTCAAGTGAAAATTCATCATTCATCGCTGGGACGTGGCTTCTCTTGGTTGGTACACTTTTGATACATGTTCAATTTTAATGTTTTTATTGTTCTGTTTACATTGTGCATGTCCTCTTGATTCAGTTTGGGTAGATTAATTATTCTAAAAATTTGTCATGGTATTCATGATTTTCTATTTCATTGAAGTTACATTTTCAAAATAATTTTATTTTCTTCTGTACTTCAGTAGTGTCCACTATGATAAACCCTTTACATGATGAATGTTAGTAATTTGGGTTTTCTCTTTCACTTCAGTGTGTAGCTAAGAGTTTATTAATTTGTGTTCTCAAACGACCAACTTCTAATTTTCTTAACTTTTCAATTGTTTCCTTTGTTTTTATTTCATTGATTTCAACTCTGGTTTTAATTACTTCCTGTCTTCTACTACATTTGGTGTTGATTTGTTCTCCTTTTTCTAGCGATTTGAGATGTAAAAGTTAGGTCATTTACTTGTTGACTTTTGATTCTTTTAATGAATGAGCTCAATGCAGTGATCTCAACTTTTAGGTCTGCCTTTATAGAGTTCCAGATATTTTGATATGCTTTATAGGTGTGGTCACTTACCTCTAAGTACATTTTTAGAGTTTCTCCTTAATTTCTATTGCAGTCCATTTGTTATTTAGGCTCCAGTTGTTGGAGTAGCCTTTATTTTTATTTTATCATTGATTTCTAGTTTCATTCTGTAATGATCTGATAGAATGCAGGGTAGTATTTCTATTTTTTGTGTTGGATAATTGTTGCTTTGTTTTGTAACATATGGTCTGTTTTAGAAAAGAATCCATAGCTGCTGAGGAGATTGTGTATTTGCTTGATGATGAATGAAAAGTTCTATGTATGTATATTAATTCTAAATTATTGATTGTATTATTTAATTCTATGGTTTATTTGCTTAGTTTTTGTTTGGAGGATCTATCCAGGGGAAAGAAAGGTGTATTAAAGTAAGTGAGTATTAATGTTTTGTATTCTACTTGATTCTTGAAGTTGAGAAGAGTTTGTATGTAGATGTTCCATTTTGGGGGAATATATATTTAGGATTAATATGTCTTCTTGATGTATGATTCCCTTAAGCAGTATGAAATATCCTTCTTTATTCCTTCTAAATTTCGCTTGAGGTCCACTAGATTGGATATGAGGATGGAAATCCCAACTTGTTTATGAAGGTCATATAAGTTATATGTTTTTTTCCCAAACATTTACATTCAGTCTGTGAGTGTCTTTGAGTGACTGGGTTGAAAAATCAGCTGAAATCCAAATTGGTTTTCCCCTACATGTAATTTGATTTGTTTCTCTCACAGATTTTAAAGTTCTATCATTATTCTGTATTCCAGTTATTCTTATAATTTGCATAAGTGTGGATATGTTGTAATTGTGTACACTTGTGGTTCTGTAAGCCTCTTATATTTGATATCCCATATCATTCTTTAGATTTGGGAAATTATCTGTCATGTCATTGAAAAGACTGATCATGCCTTAGGTTTTTATCTCCATGCCTTTTTCTTTTCTGATAAATATTAAATTTGGTATTTTTATTTCATCCCATATTTATTGGAAGCTCTGTTCATGGTTTTTTCCAACTTCTCTGGGTGGTTGATTTCATTTTTAGGGTATACATTTGTTCTTCTTTGTCTCAGGTTCCAACTTCCAAATGGTCTAGGCTGTTGGTGATGCTTTCTATTAAATTTTTAATTTGGTTTATAGATTTCTTCATTGCAAGGATTTGTGCTTGGTATTTTTTCACAATTTCTAATTCTTTATTGAGGTGATCTTTCATTTCCTGTATTTTACTTTAATTTCATTCCTTATTCTATACTTTACTTCACAGGTCAGTTTGAGTATGTACATTCTAAACTTCTTCTCTGTCATTTCTTCTAATGTGTTGTCTGTTGGTTAAAAAAATAGTGTCCAGGTGCTGGGGTTGTGGTTCAGTGGTACAGCACTTGCCTAGCCTGTGTGAGGCACTGGTTTCAATTCTCAGCACCACATATAAATAAATGAATAAATAAAATAAAGGTATTTTGTCCATCTACAACTAAAAATTAAAAAAATAATGTCCAGCCTGTTAACTCATTTTTTGTCCTGTGTTTTACACAGGATCCCACCGTGCATCGTAAAAACCTTAGCAACCAAGATTATTTTAAGAATTTTATAATTTCTTAGACATTGTCAGGAGGAATGAGAAAGGCTGTCTCACAGGCTGTGTTAGACCATGTCATGGCCACTGCTTGGCAGTAGATGACTGGTTAAGATTGAGGTGTGCATCATTCATTGGTGCAGTTAAAGTGAGGTCTTTACTATCTTCTCTTGGTGTCTGTAGTTACCTGAAGCTGTTCTGCTATTGAATGTGTATGTCATAACTGGAATTATTTCTGTGCAAATTGAACAGTCATAGAATGGTGGACCCTAAGAATGACTTGGTTCCATTTTAGTTGACAATGTAGTGTTTAATGGCAACAGTTTTATATGCTGTGTACCAATGTTTCATTTGAAATAAAATGACACTTCATTTTAAATGCACAGATCTAGTGACAATAAGGCATTTTTGAAGAAATATTTGCTTATTATATATCTTAAGTCAGTTGCTCATAATTGCATTTCACCAACTCTGCTGAATGCTTTAATTAAAACTGGGATAATTAAAATAGAGTTTTAATGAGCCATAAATTCTGAAGTTATCTGTCCTGGAATGTGTTAGTTGAATTATACCTTTCTCTTTTGAACTCTTAAATTTGCGTCCATGTAATGTTTTGAAATGGCAACAGTCATAAGCAAGAAGCATTTTAAGTGCTTATATTATGTACTATGAAATAATGCTTCTTTATTACTGCATTATCTATGTATACACATTGCAATCCTGGATTAATTGTACTAACTGTAATCCCTGGAGGCAAAGAAATGGCTTTGAAACTTAACCACAGTTACTGCCCATACAAAGCAGTGAATATTTATCAAATGAGAAGATGAAAATTTCTTAAATTAATTAATAAATAAACAAGATAGCACACGACATCTGGAAATGTGGTGTTGTCAAAGTACACTGAATGAAGGCTTCAGTCTCAACCATGAAAATAGTGACTTTGTGACCTTGGGCAAGTCAGATAACTATCCTCAATAAAGCTGAGATAATGGGATACCTCAGAAGAAGGTAATAGTAGCTACCCTCCTAAGTTCATGAAGTTATGACTGCAAGAATTTATTTGTTGAATAAAATTTTAGGTGAGAAATCATACTTTGACCTGTAAACATCATGTGGTGACATTATTTCCATGCCCATATCTGCTGATTACACTCTAATTAGACACATGAATATACATTAATATTCAGAGTCACCTGCTTCTTATGTCCTTCAGAACTGCTTTTAGTTAAATTTTAGAAAATAAATTTTCAATCTTTGCTTAGTGCTGCCTATATCTGTGGACTGTTAGGAATTTTGCCCCATTGGCCCTCCCCTTCCCTTCTCCCACTGTGACAATGTTCTTGGGAAACTGAAGCCATTCCAATATTGGCTGGGTAATTTGGAAGGTATCACAACTGTGCATCTCATGTGCAGTTCTTTACCTACTCAAGTATGTGTGACTTTTTTCAGTCTTGTTGTTGGGCTTTCAGTGTCATATACAGGTCATTTCATCATTTGCTCACTCACTCATTTAAGAAGTACTCCTAATTATGCTCATGTAATGTATGAAAATAACTCTTAAAACTCCAAATTCCCTAAAAGACAAATGTGTTTTCATCCTGACCAGGGACATATTGTAACAGGGAGATGGGAAGATTTTGTAAGGCTATGTAGTTGGATCAAGACGTAGGCAAGGCCCTTAAACACAACTTATGATAATGCTTCAGGATGCCTGTCACATCTAAGGAAGAGCTAAGGATCACTGGGATTCAGTTTGTACTGGCAATTAAAAGAGTGTTCATCATGATGATGTGATCATATCTCTTCTTATTCCTGGTGTTTGGGGAGAAATATTGGCCATCAAATTTTATTCACATACATGAAGAAAGTGAGGAGAGGCTATTCTGTCATTCCTGGAAAAGAAACCCAAGAGAAGAGCTATACTTGGAGCTCAAGGAGATGTGTGTCTCATGGCAGGGCACTGGAATTCTGCATGGTCAGGTCTGCCATAAACTTATAGGCAGGAAAAAAGAAATCATTTGGGCATGGGCAGGGTCAAGTGTGTTAAGGAGATAAAAGTAGGCCACTAAAAGTTGAATGCAATAGCTGATGCTTTTGGTCACTCATGTACAGGATGGGTGCCGACTGAGGTAGAGTCCTTGGGAGTGGATGAGGCACATTACTGTCTCAGAGTGAATGTAAGTGTGTGGGATCTGAATAAGTATGGAGAGAATACTGGGTTAGAATGAGAAAAATGACATTAAGACCCAGTGGTCCTCCTCAATTTTTTTCTGATTCTAGAAAATACTAACTTAATATTTTGGAGATTCTATTTTTTACATGTGAAGTGAGTATACAGCAGTATTTTGATGTCTAACATGAACAGAACTAAAGTTTTAATTATTTTTTCCAGATTGCATTTTAATTCATTGTACACAAATGGAGTACATTTTTTTGTTTCTATGGTTGTGCACAATGTAGATTCATACCATTCATGTCATCATACATGTACATAGGGTAATGATGTCTGTCTCATTCCACCATTTTTATAACCCCTCCTTCCTCTCATTTCCCTCTATGTAATCTAAAGCTCCTCCGTTCTTCTCTCATCCCATTCCCCAACCCCCATTTTATATCATCATCCACTTATCAGAAAAATCATTTGGCCTTTGATTTTTTGGGATAGGTTTATTTCACTAGCATGATATTTCCAATTCCATCCATTTTTATGCAAATACCATAATATTATTCTTTGTGACTGAATATTATTATTGTGTATATTTTTGTTTGACGTTGTGTTGGTAATGATGGGATGGGGTAGCAGTTCCTTAGGAGAAATGAAACTGGAATCAGGGGTGGGAGACATGCAGCCCATGGGAATAATGTGGAGTCAAACACTTTTCTTGTCTGAAGGACCACTCTCATTCTTCATGACATACTATGAAGGAAAACAAAGCCTTATCAAACAGATGTTGTGGATAACTGGATAGGAAAAGAAAATGACTAGGTGATCTAAAGTCAAATTATATGTTAAAGGTTGATCTTCAAATGAACCTCAGCTCCTGAATGGGTACTTTCTGGTCATTTTTGTGAATGCTTGTGACATGGTTCTTCTCCAATTGCCACAAGTGTGGCAATGTGACAGAAGGCACTTGGTGTCAGGCCTCTGGTGTTTTGATGCAATTTGCAGCCAGGTTCCAGTGTAGTCTGTTAATTTCTAGGAAGTTTATTTTCTCCATTTGTGAAGTTCAGGGATAGTGAGCTGGACTGCCCATGCCATAGAACCTGTATATGTGTGCATAATTATCAAATACTGGCAGAAATCTGGGAGTCTTTTGTGATTTACCAAATTTTTTATCTGTGAAATTATATCTCATGAGGGCTCATGTTTTGTTGTAATCAGAGTTCCAAAGCCTAGCTAGGTCTAATGGTTTGATTATTTGCTTCAAAGATGTTCCCAAGTATCCAGGCTTTATTCAGTGTGTAAGTCTCACCTCTGTACTAGGCTCTGCAGATTAAAAGAATAAAATGAAATCAGTCTTTAGGACTTGTGGTATAGTGAGTGGGATATAGCTGCCTCACAGCAGTCCATCTCATATAGTTTAAAAAAAAATAACAGCTTTTCTGAGGTGTGAACTGCCCACTATGAAATTGACTTGTGAAGTGTTCCATTCTAGTTCTAGGTCAGCAGCACATCTACACTGTTGTGCATGTACACCACTGCCTATCAGAAATTTTCCTTTACTCTGAAAGAAAACCGTGTTCTCATTTGTAGTCATTCCCATTTGTAACTCATCTCTAGTTCCAGAAACCATGAGGCTTGTTCTCAATGATTTGTCTTCTGAACATTTAATACAGAAGTAATATTCACTTCATGGCCTTTTGACACCATCCACGGCCTTAGGTCGGCTCTCTTTTTCTTTCCTTTTCCCTTCATCTGGTCATTATACTTCACAGAGTCACTTCATTGGTCCATTTTCTGGTCTGAGATCTTTGGAGTAAAGAAAAGGCACTCCTTTCTTCAACAGGTATTTCTAAGATGCCTCCTTTATGAAACATTCCATGGGTTTCTGTTCTCACTAAATTCACAATCTGATAAAGGTACAATAAGAAACATGAGCAAAACACACACATGAATGTAATCAAATGATCAGAGAAGCCCTGTCCATGGACAAAATAATTTTTCCAAAATTTGAAAGAGGACTCAATGACACAAAGAGATGGGGCTAAACATTGGGAAAACCATTTGGAGCAAAGGTTTTCAGGATTATGGTGAGTTCCAAGGCTTGAAAGGAAGCCAGAATGGCTGCATTGCCATTAGGAGGGTGTCCCAGGTGAAAGGAGCAGGGCCATGGTCACCTGACTCTTTTTTTTGGGAAAACAGGTTTGGATTCTTCCAGGTTTGGATTCTTCCAGGTACTATGATCTGATTTGGTTTAAGAAAACCTAACTGCTCTTTGAATAATAAAATGCAAGGGTAAAATTGGAGGAAAATACTTGGAGAGCTTCTGCATATGTCCTATCCATTGGCACTGGCAGCCTTTGTTAAGACAGGGTAGAAGAAATGAACCAGAGTGGACACATCAAAAAGGATGCCAAAATGAGAATGGACAGGTATTAAAGATGGGTTGAGTATAAAGTGGAGTCAGGGCCTAATTTCAGCTCTTTGGTATACATTTATCTAGAATTAAGAAATCTGGATTCAAATGAATTTGAGACATGTATGAAAACCCTAGGCAGAAAGAACTGGACATTTACATACACACAGGTCTAGAGCTCACAGGAAATCTGGGACTGGATAAACAGCTGTGGGATTCATCAGTGTGAAGGGAGTACTTGAAATCATGTTAGTAGACAAACCCATCTATTGGGAGATTCTAGAGAGAAGAGATGCAAACTCCAATAATCTAATTAGTAGAAGAACAGAGATAAGATTCCAAAAGAGTGCAGCTGGGGAGAAGTTATCAGGGGAGCCTGGTGGCATCCAGTCAAGAGGAAGCAGACTTTTCAGCCAATTCCCACTTTGTTGAGGAGTCTTGAGTCAATAGGAAGTGAATTCAGTATAAAAGAAATGAATAAGAAATCAGCAAACAGAGACAAAGTTTGGGAGGCAAGAGGAAGGAAGTGAGAAGAGAGCAGGGGACTGGGGAGTCTGTCTTTATAGCAGTCATTATCTTTGGGTAAAACCTGAACATAATAGACTCAGCTCCACAACCTAGTTGAGAAACAGTCCAGCTCCATCCTCAGCAAAGTTATAAATTAAAAAGCCCCCTGGGAAATTGTATGCTGTAAACTGATTAGAATACTAATAATAGACTACTACTGAAGCACTAGTTTATGTTTCACCCAGAATGATTTTTCATGTTTTAATGCTTGGTTTTATTGCTTGCTGAATGTATGCACTGTTTTACCTTGGAAGGTTATAAGTGAGGGGGTATCATTAGAATTTTCTTAGATTTTGAGAGCGTGGATCTTTCTTTCACCAGTCTAGACTTGTCCATAATTAGAAGAGAGAAATTATTATACCTGAGACAATTTTTGTCCTCTGGTGATATACACAGTGTGTATATTTTATAGTTGGCATCTATAATTTAATGCATAAACCAATTTTGAGAATGGCCTATGCTGAGTTATTTTGGTGTTTACAAAATCACCTTTGTGAAGACTGTGCTCATGGCCTTTTATCATCTATCCTTCAATCTGTGAAATCATTGAGAAACCATTATTGCCCAATTTAGTGATCTAAGTTATCATTTACCTGTGCTTTGTAGAATTTGGCATTCTCTCTGCAAATCTATCATGCCAAGTACATTGAAAAACTAAGTCACTTTCAATACATTGATTAACTTTTTCTTAATTTTAAAATGGACAAATAAAGAGAAATCATAATCTTGTTTGAAGTTGCTGTATGTGGGTTAAACTTACTGAGTTAAATTTCAGTTAAATTTAAGAATTTTATCTGTATAAATGAATGTGAAACATTACTCATGTTAATTTTAAGTTTGAAGAGAAAGGAGACATTGGTAACCTGTCTTTGGCTTATCTTTGATCCTTTATGGTGGGTGGACTGTCTAGTTATTTAGTGCTTGACCTTCATCTATTACCCTCTTTATGAATTTGAATAAATTGTAAACACCCTGTGAACAATTTAGTCATTTTTTTGACATTGTGAAGAAATAAATAATTGTGGCAGTCATGGAAATTTTGAGTAGTATCTAGTGATTAAATTTTTAAAAAATACTATTTCTGAATTGTTCATGGAAAATGTCCCTAATTTAGCACAATTTTGTTATCTTACTATTCTTCTTAATACCTTTAGGAATATATAACTAGTAAATATTCAAGAATGTCAATGATCAAAATAGTAGCTGAGAATGTGATCTTGGAAATCAGACTGCATGTGTTTGAATCCTGTCTCTGGCACATCAGGGCATATGTCCTTGGGCATATGACTCAGCCTCTCAGGATGAAATCTTCCATCCCTCCGAGGACATAAATCATACCTTTATCTGTTGTCTCCATACTGTATATGCTACCTCCATGTTATCAGATTGTTGCAGTGTCACATTTTTTTAATCAAATAAGTTTGTTTTATTTAATAATGGTCCCAAAGCATATGGATAGTGATGCAAAGGAGGCACCAGGGCATAAAACATTAAGAATGAATAACTCCAGTACTCTGTGGCAAAACTGAAGTTACCTATGAAAAAATCACTGGGGGGGTGGTAGTGTTTATGGTTTTAGACATCCATTGGGGGTCTTGGAATGTATCCCTAGGGATCAGGGGGAGGGGTTTCTATATTATTACTTTTTTGCATGTTTCCAACAAAGGTAGGGACACTGGTGAAATTATTCTACTGTTAGTTCAAGCAACTCTAAGAAAGAAAAATTTTATTTTGTATATTTGGTTACCCTCATGCCATCTGTATGTCTAAAAATATTGCCTTAATCCTTTTGTGAGCAAGGGTCCAAATTCTTAATAACAGTATGTAGAAAGGAACTGATAAATTAGTACTGAAATTCTGTGAGATATGTTGTAGTTTATGCAGATTTTAAAGATATTATCTGAGGTAAGCATAGTGTCACACACCTATAATCAGAAGGTTGAGGCAGAAGGATCACAAATTCATAGAAAATTTCTGGTATGTTTCTTGGTATGGAACTGGGAGTGAGAACTTTACCTTATCCTTGCTTCCTTTCTTTGCTTTACACATTAACCTTGAAAGTGATACCTATTCTTGTGAACAAGTCTCCTAGATGTTGCTTGTCCATTTCAAGGTTCTGTTTTTGCAGACAGAGAAAGTACTGGTGATCTAGATCATCTTTCCTGTGCTCCTGAGAAAGGATGGTGGTGATGATGGCTGTGGAAGGAAGGGTCCCACCCTCTCAGTCTGGGTCAGAGAAGAAGGTACACAGCTGTAACAACAAATATTTTCCCCTCTTTGTCCTCCACATATGTCTCATGCTAGCATGTTAAAGCTATATAATCTACCTGTAAGTGTGTGTGACTGCACAGATGCACATGTATGCATCAGAAAACACCTACATCCTTTTGATTTATGTTGGACTTTCATAAATAGATGTGATAGTTTTAATTTGATAATTAAATAATGTTGTTTCCACATTTTAAACCTCTTAGAGTGTAAAATTATTTGACCCTTGCTGTATCTTAAGTAAAATAATACTGATATTTTGTGTATGATTTGTAATGAAATTAAATTATCTCACATCAGAGAAATGAATATCCACGTTTTTGTCTCCAAGTGGAGTAGTTTCAGGTGGAGAATATACAAGTTGAAACTTGTTTTACCATACCTTTACCCCTCTTAATATTTTTAACTAAAGAAAATCTTTAAGAAATAGGATTTATGCCTGGGACCTATCTCCTTTGTCTCATGGTTTTGTTACTTTACTGTGAATCTGTTCTATTAGAAATTTCTGCTGGTACAAAAAATTTATATACCACCAAAAAGGATATGTGGAGGAAAGGAAGACTGTTTAGACCATATGTATAGAGGTTGTGTGTATGAATGTAGGGTAACCAGCTTAATCTAGTTTGTCCTAGATTGTCTCAGTTGTAACAGTGAATATTTTCTTAGTCCCTGGGCAAACCAATGTGGTTGGCTACCCTGCCTATTTACAGCTCCTGAGGATAAAAAACTTGCTATATTGTAATTTTGTCTTTTCTTTACTCCTGTTAAATATTCTACATGTTAAAGTAAGCAGAAGCAGGGGAAGTAAAAAAATATAAGATTATCTAACTACCCTATAAATGCTAGGCAAGGCAGAAATATTTTGTGAACAGAACTCAAATTTCTTCAAAGCATTTCTCTGAGTAATGTGTCACTTTCACTACTAAAAGAACTTGCTGTTCATTCCATTTATAGAACATTATTGAAATATTAAAATAGCAGGTTACCTGGCATAGTGAAGTAATGGAGTGTCAAAATTATGTGGATTATAGAAAGGCACATCAAAGGAAACTTGTGGCCATGAAAATTCTCTGCCTTGACTCTGTCACAGCAGCCTTCTGGTCAGGTGTCTAGTGTTGAATTTACAGACTGTGAGATCTTAAGGAAAATATGTAAAGGGGACACAGGTCTGTGAATTATTATTACTTAAAATGTTTATGAATCTGCAGTTATTCAAGAGCTTAGAGAATAAGAATGTGAGGAGAAACATGACACCTTTTATCACTATTAGAAAACATTGTTACAAAAGACTAGATAGTTCTTAAAAGGAAACTCCTTTAGAAACTTTGTAGCTCTTCTTGGGTCTGGCAATGTATTAAGAGCTTTAAGACCATAGATGATCATTATGGTGACAGCAGAGTCACTGCTTGATTCCTGTTTGATACTGTGCACTCCAAATTCAGCATATAACTATTTCAAAACTGCAGATACTTCTGAGTATTCTGTAGGAATGTAATGCAACTCTCTGAAGTTCTAAAGTGCTGTGAAGTAAACAGGAAGCCATAGTCAGTACAGTTTGATGATGTAGAATCTGGACTCAGACAACAAACCAGGGTTCACATCTCAGCTCCACCTCCTCTTGTTTGTGTGATCTTTGGCAAATCAATTATTTTTTGGACTTTATTTCTTACATGTAGTATGAGATCAGAGAAGCAGTTTTGTCTCTATAATAGGGCTCTTATTAAGAATAAATGAGACATTGAAAGCACTTCATAAGTGCTCTGCAGATGCCAAAGTTGCTTCTCTATTTACTGGAAGCCTACATATAGTGATGCACAGGAACCAAGAGATAGATTTCATCTTGCCTTCAACAACTGATTTTTAGAAAACCTCTTAGCCTTTCATGACTTGGTCTTCTTCTGCAGAATCTCAGTATGTCTGAATAGATGACAGGTCAACAATATTCCATTTTCCAATTTTCTGGATAATGAGGTGAACATTTAAGAGGCAATAAAGGCATAGATGAAATCACAGGCTAGAGTCTCCAAGTCCTCAATTTAAATTTTGCCTCTGTCTCAGTTCTGAGGCATGCATTGCTCACTGCCCTCTCATACTTTGTTCCCTCTGCTTTCCTACAAGAATGGGGTTTTGTTCTGAACAGCATGTGCAAATCACAATTACTACTACTTTTCTGCCTCTTTTATTACTACTACTGCTACTCTACTCAAACTACTGCCCAAGAGAAAGATCTACCAGTGTCCCCACCCTCTGCCTGTCTTGTGTTTTTCCAGGTAAAATTTTATTGGAGTACATCACTGATTGGTTTACACCTTGGCTGAGATTCTTTTCCAGTTCTATGGGCAGAGTTGAGCAGTTGTGGAAGTGACTATGGAGCCTGCAAAACCTAGTTCTTTGATGTCTGGTTCTTTGAGGAACATGTTTGCTGACCCTTCATATAAGAAAATTATAACAGCTGTGTCCTTGAGTTTCCTGTTTTCCCTCCCACCTGTGTGGATTATATGGCCTGTGTTTCCCTTCTTCCTTTTCCTGCTGGGTTGTATCCAGCTGTTTATACATGGTATTGGCATCAGATCTGCCATTTTGCTGCCACCATTATTCTTCCCCTCCCCACCATTTTACAACCTATATTGGTAGCCCACAAACTTCCTGGTCAATCATTGATCAGATTGTTACTAACCCACAAAATTCTACTACCTAAGAATAGCTCCACTGCCATTCTCTCTCACCCTTGTGTGCAGACTCTCTCCTGTCTGCTTAATAAATCCTTTTGCATGAATTCCTGCATCAGTACTGGTTTCTGGATGCTTTCATTTGTGCCATGATTTGGATGGTCTCTTCTACTGTCACTTAGGTGAGTGGAATCCCATCTGTTGCCCCAGGCCCTCTGATGCTGGTGTCACCTTTCATTCACCCTGATGCTTGGTTGCACATCCACCACCAGCTTCAGATTGGTATGTTTCCTATAGCACACACCTCTGCTGACCTGAGATGTAACTGTTGGTTATCCAATACCCTCAAGGCAGTTGAGGAGTGGGGGTTTCCCCAATCATGACTTTTACAATTATGGCTGGCCTCCATAGTTGACCTTATCTGATGGGTGGATCCCCAATGTTTATGGTGGAGATTCCCTCTCTGGGTTGGGACTCCTCTTTAGTTTTCCTCTCAGAATTCCTGCCAACAGATACTTAACCCCTTGCCTTTTGCCTGGCACACACTGATGGGGGTGACAACTCCCATCATTGTGCTGCCTCCTCATCTCCAGTCAACTAGTCTGTGACCTTTGGTTGACTTAGATGCTGACACAGCTATTTGTCAGCCTCCACCATGGGATCTGCGTCCTCCATTCTGGCAGATTCACACCTGGGGTGTCTACTAGATAATCTTAAGCCTCTTCACCTGGCCTACAGTCACCAAAACTTATTCACTTGTGTAATAATATTTGGTCACAGTATCCTTCAGATAATTAATCCAAATGGTCACTTAATGGCATACAAATTCTGTGAGTCTTTGTTCTTCCTTGAAAGCTGAACACCTTCTTTTGGCTTCTTCTCCCCTCCTAATCCCTCCTCCTTCTCTGACTTTGACCCAGCTAATAATCCGCCCCATACTGTTCTCCTGCAGCAGAAGCCCCTCTGGGTCCTGCTACTCTTGTCTCCTTTGTTCATCTCCATTTTGACTTCTGCCCTTTCCACCAAGTCCTTCTGCCATGAAGTCTCAAGCACATGTTCTAACTCCCCTATAGGAGGTGGCTGATGTGGAGTAAGTGATCAGAGTTTATATTCCTTTCTCAATCTCTGATCTTTCCCAGATAGACAAGTGGCTAGGCTTCTTCAACTCCAACTCTGCACACTTCATTAAGAAATTTCAGTATCTTAACTACTCTTATGATGTTAGATTTAAAAGATTCATTTTTCTGTATACCCTAGACTCTCAATCTTAATTTATGTTTACCTTTAAGGAACCAGATAGTGGATCTTAATTTACCTAGAAAATTTTGCCTCAAGGATTTAGCAATAGCTCTCACCTTTTCAGCCAAACCCAAGCTAAGAACTTAACAAGGGTTAATAATCCCAAGGCAGCAATTTTGCTTGCAATGAAATGTAAGCTAGCAGACTCAGCTAGGGAACAATCTGAGGCTGAAGGAAAAAAAAATTTCAACTTCTGGGCTGAAACACAGATAAATAATTTTCAGACTCTCTGTCTCCATCTCCCTGTTTTTTACTCTATCTTTCTCTCCTCCCATTTCTACCTGTCTTGCTCTCCATCTCAGACTACAATTAATGGCCATTAATATTTTTTCTTCTACAACTCTTGTTTTTCCTTAAATGGT
Organism: Sciurus carolinensis; assembly: GCF_902686445.1. Taxonomy (NCBI): domain Eukaryota; kingdom Metazoa; phylum Chordata; class Mammalia; order Rodentia; family Sciuridae; genus Sciurus; species Sciurus carolinensis. The sequence continues at coordinate 18,402,682 of NC_062227.1, read as the reverse complement.
ATATTTTGAGTTCATAATTTTGACCTTACATACCTAGATTAAAGTTTCTCTTATCAGTTTTATTTTTTATTCAACTCTAAAGTTTGTTTTGTAAAACATCTATAGCATTTCATGGAAATTTATCTACAGAAAACTATAAGACCTTTTCTTTTGTTATGTGTATATTGTGTTGTCTGATATTGTCTATATATGTGCATCAAAATATCATGTACATATCAAAATTGACACAAATAAGAAACAGTCATGAAATTAAAATTTAAAAAATTGATCCAAATACCTTTAATTCACATGATTTTAAAAGGTTTAATTTAAATTGGATAAACAAATGAAGGTAAGATATCTTTAAAATCACTTAACTCCCAAGTCTATCTAGGTGATCAAACTAATAAAATTTTGATGTCAAAATGTCTAATCCATTGTTTTTAGGATTTTTTTCCAACAGAAAAGAGATGACAAATGCTGTTCAATACACTTGTCTGATGTTTGTGTTTTTTTGCAGTAAAATATGTGTATTTGACATGTATCAGATTACCCCAATGTGTTTGTTAGAGACATCTGGTTAATTTACACAGTTAAAATGCTAACTTAGACAACATCTAGTACTCTTAACTCCTTAAATTCCATGGGGTGACATGGTAAATAAAAAGGGTCTATAATTTCTTTGTGTCATCATTAAAAATAAGGTTACTAGGAATTAAGTCCTAAGAGATACTATTCTATATACAAAGGGGAACCAAAGCTTCAACTGTGTTTCAGAGTACTATAAATAACATAAAATATTTTATCTTATTAAAATGGAGTATTTTATCTAAATAAAAAAAATTCATAAGAGTTGTTTCAAAATGTGAACAAAAAGGGATCAACAGAAGAAAAGAAATTAAAATGTTTTAAGTATGGAAATATATTTAGTAGAAGAAAAAATGTTTCTGGGTAAGAAAGTCTCTGTGAGATGAAATACATGAGGGTCTAAGTAAGTGCTAAAGAGTCTGTGTGTACGCAAAGGGCAAATTTCAACAAGTTTGTGTGTAATTAAGTTGGTTAGATGTATGTGAGACAATCAGTTAAAGCTATTTAGGATTGTTCCCTAAGGTAAATTCTTAATGGGTTAATATAAACCAATGTTAAATATATATGTTAAAATGACAAGGATTTCTTAAAAACACTAATTTACTCTTAACAGTGTTTCTGTTAAGTTTTATTCCTTAGAACAATTAGTTTTAAAACTTAGGGTTTATACAATTATGGTTAAACAACAATTCTTGGAGTATTGTACTGTTACAGAGTCTAAATTTTTCTTTAAACCCTAAACTTGGTTAACATAAAAATATCAAAATAATTGTGGAATGGCCACTCTTCTTTGAATATTAAATGTGTTCATATCTTCCAGGTCTGCACATCTTTAAAGCAGAAAAGTTATCAAGCTGCTCTCTTCCAATCAAAACTTGTCTACAGTTGCAGTTTTAAACTTATAAGAATCTTAAATTTTATTGGGAACTTATTTATATCATTTAATGTTCTATAACAGGACCTATTATCATAGGGTATATGGAAAATTTATGTTACTTCTGACACTGAGATAAAAATAATTTAAATGTGAATGTATTTCTAAAACTTAGTGAGAGCCTGATTTGTTTAAACATTAATATCATGAAACATGAAAATATAGAAAACTCTTTGCAATACAAAAGGAAAGTTAAAAGCTCTCTCAGCCTCTCCATGATTTATATTTTGAATATAATATCATATTATATTAATTAACATTCATGTAGACTCTGGAAGCAACATATATAAATTTATAAAATTATGTTTAAAGAGGAGGCAAAGAACAACTTCAGAAATAGAAAACTTAACCTAAAATTTGTGAAGAGCCCCATCTTACCTGAGATAAGGTTCTGCCTCCCACATTACTATGTATCAGAGTGGATTCAAAATAAGCCAGACTTCAGTTCATTTAAATTATATTCAAATGATTGGTTTTTTATTGTAGAATTACTGTGATCTCAAACAGGGAATATAATACATACCTCACTGAAAATTCAAGATACCTATTACACAGACTAAATATGTTTTCACTGTTGTTAATTCCAATTTGTATTTTCCTTGTAAACTCTATAATTGTTGCCTGATTAATGTTTTCAAGAAATACTGCTTCAAGAACAAACAACCTAAATTAGAGATAATATGCCATCACCTATAGGACAGATAAAATAGGCCCTAATTAAGTAAAAGGGGGTAAATAGCTGTAAAGTCATAAGCCATGAATTTAAATCCCAGTACTCTTACTTTCTTGCTTGATATTTAAGATCAAACTTAGAGATTGACATTAAATTACAGGTGCCAAGAAACCAATATTTGACTCTTGCTTTCTGAGTCAGCCTGAATCCAGAGAAGGGGAAAACTTCTCTAAGTAGCTTTGTAACTCTGGTCCACAAGACCTTCCAATCAGGGAGATTAATGACATCACTAGAGGATGAAAAACTAATCAGTGCACTTGCTGCAAAGAGGATTGTCAACAAAAAAGGGAGACATCCCTGATGTTTCCAAAGGAAGCCACCTCATCAAGGAGATCCTACCTAGCAAATGGCACTAAAGTAGTTAATAAGCTGCTCTCAAGTTATCCAGGAGTGTTACTTGTGGGAATTCAGCTGACATTTAACAGCAGAGAGGAACAAGTTCTGTTTGACCACTTTGATCTTGAACACCTTTGAGAAAGAGTTAAAACCAAAATATAACCATCCCTGGACATTTAAAAGAAGAAAAAATAGTCAAATGTAATTTAAGATGTACACTTGTGTTAACCCAAATAATAAGACTGGAGACTACAAAAGAAATTCTTAGGATGCCTGATAACTATCAACAGAAACTGCCAGAGTGAGAAATTTTTGGTTGTTTTAAGGCCTACAGATATTTATAAACAGGATCACGCCTGCTAAATTGCATATAGAATTTCCTACAAGATCATACAGACAAGTTTATCAACCAATCAGTCGATTAACTGCTTCTTCTTCAAGACTACCAGCCCCTGATACATAAAGATGTTAACTTCAATTCACTGTTGACACCTCTGACTCCAAAAACTCTGCTCTCCCCTAAAGCCCTCCTTAATTTCCTTTTTACAGGAATGAGACTCTTCACCCCTTATTAGCAGGAAGAGCTACAGAGGAAAGACAATTGTCCCACCTCTGGTATCTGTAAAACCAAAAAGGGATGAATATTGGCATCAGATCTGCCATTTTGCTGACACCATTATTCTGCACCTCCACACCATTTTATAACCTAGATTGTTGACCTGAGAACTTCCTACTCAGTTATTGGTTGTTAGTCCTCAAACTTTCTCATAAGTCAATGATCAGATTGTTATTAGCCCATGAAATTGCACTACGTAAGAATAGCTTCCCCACCATTCTCTCTCTCTCACCCTTGTGGTCAAGCACACTGCCTGTCCATTTCATAAAATCTCTTGGGTGAGTTACCATATCAGGAGTGGCTTCTGCATGCTTTCAGGTGGGATGATTAAAGATGTGTTAGACCTTATTATATACATAAAAAACTGAATGAATCACAAAAGGATTACAATATTTTTAAATCACTAAATATTCCATAGTATATTTCTGCTTGTAAAATATTCTTGAAATGATAAACTCATAAAAATGGAATAGGCTTACTGGTGGCCATGAGTAGTTGGGAGGGAAGCAGGAGAAAATAGGTGTGGCTCAGAGGTCAGCATGAAGGGTATTTGTAATGGAAATGGTCTATGCCTGAGCTTTATCATCTTTAATGTCACAGTATGAACCCTAGGGGGAGTTCTATACACAGTGAGCAGAGAATGTCTCTCTTTTCCTTAACACAACTCCATATAAGTCTGCAACTGTTTAAGAAAAAAATTACCCTAATTACATAAATAAAATTTAAATGATTGGACCATATTGAACTGATATACAAGTGATTATCATTCTAAAATTATCCAAATTTTCCTTAGAAGTCTGGTAAAACAAGCATAAAAAATGAAAAAGTGTAAACAATAATACAAGAAGTACTTCCTAGATAGTTCATAAAAATGTCTTCCAGAAACAAAACTAGTTGTATATCCACATCATTTTCAGCAAATACTGTTTTTTTTCCTCTAGTTAATTATACATTTCAATACTACATCACAGTGCACAATGTTCACAAGAAAATACATGCACATTTGTTTTCTATAAATTAATGAAGTTGAAATCATGTGTTCCTTTAGAAGTTCAGGAGGAAAACAATAAAATAATCTTGAAAATATTTAACCCTTAATGTTTTAATGGAGCTTGCAATATTACAGGAAAATATGAAAAAAAAGTGTTTCATTACGTGAATTGAAGAATAACTATGAAATATTTAATCCACAGATTCCATTTTACAAAATGATTCAATTCTTTTCTCACAGACTAAATCATTAAGCAAAATTCACAGATACATGAAATAAACTCTTTATAAGTAATGGAAGAGTTAACTCTAAGTACAGCAATTTATTTTCATGTAGTAAAACACGAAATGAGGCCTTTATGAAAGCATGAAAGAGAACAATGACTCTAAAACATAAGATAAACATTATTTTTTTTAAATTTATTTTTATTGTAAACAAATGGGATACATATTGTTTCTGTTTGTACATGAAGTAAAGGCACACGATTTGTGTAATCATACATCTACACAGGGTAATGGTGTTTGATTCATTCTGTTATTTTTTCCTTCCCCCCACACCTCCCACCCCTCTATTCCCTTTATAGAGTCCCTCCTTCCTCCATTCTTGCCCCCTCCCACCCCCCCACTGTGTGTCATCATGCACTTATCAGTAAGGTCATTCATCTTTTGGTTTTTTGAGATTGGCTTATCTCACTTAGCATGATACTGTCCAATTTCATCCATTTGCCTGCAAATGCCATAATTTTATTATTCTCTCTCTCTCTCTCTCTCTCTCTCTCTCTCTCTCTCTCTCTCTATATATATATATATATATATATATATATATATATATACCACAGTTTCTTTATCCATTCCTCAGTTGAAGGACATCTAGGCTGGTTTCACAACTGGCTATTGTGAATTGAGCAGCTTTCAATATTGATGTGGCTGTATATCTGTAGTATATACTGATTTTAAGTCTTTGGGTATAGGCCAAGGAGTGGGATAGCTGGGTCAAATGGTGGTTCCATTCCAAGCTTTTGAGGAAACTCCACACTGCTTTCCAGGATGCCTGTATTAATTTGCAACCGCACAAGCAAAGTATGAGTGTACCTTTCTCCCCACATCCTCTCCAACACCTATTGTTGCTTGCATTCTTGATAAGCACAATTCTAATTGGGGTGAGATGGAATCTTAGGGTAGTATTTTTTTATTAATAGATATTATTATTCAACAAAGTAAGTGTTGAAATGCAATCTCTAAGTCTCTCCACAGGTTTGAATTTGTAATCAAAACATTGATCCACAATGATGCAACAAACCCTACAGAAATTCACACTAAGTATACATAGGCAAAATAATCTGTCTGCTTACTGTAGGTATCCCATTCTTGTTTTGCTTTTCATTTTAAATACCTTTGAAATTGAGAAACATCTAATATCAGACAATCAACATTATAATCATAATACATTTTTCCTTTTAATTCATTGTTTTCTTTTGTCCTGAAGAACAACTCTTTTTTTTGTTCTTTTTTTTATTGTAAACAAATGGGATACAGGTTGTTTCACTGTACATGGCATAAAGGCATACCATTTGTGTAATAATACATTTACATAGGGTAATGTTGTTTGATTCATTCTGTTATTTTTTCCCTTCCCCCCACCCCTCCCACCCCTCTTTTCCCTCTCTACAGTCCTTCCTTCCTCAATTCTTGCCCCCTCCCTAACCCTAACTCTAGCCCTAACACTAATCCTCCCACCCCCCCATTATGTGTCTACATCCACTTACTAGCGATATCATTCATCTTTTGGTTTTTTGAGATTGACTTATCTTACTTAGCATGATATTCTCCAGTTTCATCCATTTGCCTGCAAATGCCATAATTTTATCATTCTTTATGGCTGAGTAATATTCCATTGTGTATATATATATATATATATATATATATATATATATATGCCACAATTTCTTTATCCATTCATCAATTGAAGGACATCTAGGTTGGTTCCACAATCTGGCTATTGTGAACTGAGCAGCTATGAACATTGATGTGGCTGTATCTCTGTAATATGCTGATTTTAAGTCCTTTGGGTATAGGCCAAGGAGTGGGATAGCTGGGGCAATTGGTGGTTCCATTCCAAGTTTCCTAAGGAGTCTCCATACTGCTTTCCAGTGTGGCTGCACTAATTTGCAGCCCCACCAGCAATGTATCAGTGTACCTTTGTCCCCACATCCTTGCCAACACCTGTTGTTGCTTCTATTCTTGATAATCGCCATTCTAATTGGGGTAAGATGAAATCTTAGGGTGGTTTTGATTTGCATTTCTCTTATTACTAGAGATGTTGAACATTTTTCCATATGTTTGTTGATTGCTTGTAGATCTTCTTCTGTGAAGTGTCTATTCATTTCCTTAGCCCATTTGTCGATTGGATTATTTGCATTCTTGGTGTAGAGTTTTTTGAGTTCTTTATAGATTCTGGAGATTAGTGCTCTATCTGAAGTATGATTGGTAAAGATTTTCTCCCACACTGTAGGCTCTTACTTCGCATTGCTGATAGTTTCCTTTGCTGAGAGAAAACTGTTTAGTTTGAATCTATCCCAGTTATTAATTCTTGCTTTTATTTCTTGTGCTATGGGAGTCCTGTTGAGGAAGTCTGGTCCTAAGCCGACATGTTGAAACTCTGGATCTACTTTTTCTTCTATAAGATGCAAGGTCTCTGGTCTGATTCCGAGATCCTTAATCCATTTTGAGTTTAGTTTCGTGCATGGTGAGAGATATGGGTTTAGTTTCATTCTGTTGCATATGGATTTCCAATTCTCCCAGCACCATTTGTTGAAGAGGCAATCTTTTCTCCATTGCATATTTTTGGCCCCTTTGTCAAGTATGAGAAAATTGTATTTATTTGGGTTTGTGTCCGTGTCCTCTATTCTGTACCATTGATCCACTTTTCTATTTTGGTACCAATACTATGCCGTTTTTGTTACTATTGCTTTGTAGTAGAGTTGAGCATCTGGTATTGCGATAACCCCTGCTTCACTCTTTCTGCCAAGGATTGCTTTAGCTCTTCTGGGTTTTTTATTCTTCCAGATGAATTTCATAATTGCTTGCTCTATTTCTGTAAGGTACATCATTGGGATTTTAATTGGAATTGCATTGAATCTGTATAGCACTTTTGGTAGTATGGCCATTTTGACAATATTAATTCTTCCTATTCAAGAACATGGGAGATCTTTCCATCTTCTAAGGTTTTCTTTAATTTCTTTCTTTAGTGTTCTGTAGTTCTCATTGTAGAGGTCTTTCACCTCTTTTGTGAGATTGATTCCCAAATATTTTATTTTTTTCGAGGTTGTTGTGAATGGGGTAGTTTTCCTAAATTCTCTTTCTGAAGATTCATCACTTATGTGTAAAAATGCCTTAGATTTATGTGCATTGATCTTATATCCCGCTACTTTACTGAATTCACTTATGAGATCTAAAAGTTTTCTGGTGGAATTTCCTGGTTCCTCTAAGTATACAATCATATCATCAGCAAATATGGATAGTTTGAGTCCTTCTTTTCCTATTCGTATCCCTTTAATTTCTTTGGACTGTCTAATTGCTCTGGCTAGAGTTTCAAGGACGATATTGAATAGAAGTGGTGAAAGAGGGCATCCCTGCCTTGTTCCAGTTTTTAGAGGGAATGCTTTCAGTTTTTCACCATTTAGAATGATATTAGCCATGGGTTTAGCATAGATGGCCTTTACAATGTTAAGGAATGTTCCCACTATCCCTATTTTTTCTAGTGTTTTGAGCATGAAGGGGTGCTGTATTTTATCAAATGCTTTTTCTGCATGTATTGAAATAATCATGTGATTATTGACTTTAAGTCTAATGATATGGTGAATTACATTTATTGATTTCCTGATGTTGAATCAACCTTGCATCCCTGGGATGAAACCCACTTGATCATGGTGCACTATCTTTTTAATATGTTTTTGTATGTGATTTGCTAAAATTTTGTTGAGAATTTTTGCGTCGATGTTCATTAAGGATATTGGTCTGAAATTTTCTTTCCTTGATGTGTCTCTGTCTGGTTTAGGAATCAGGGTAATATTGGCTTCATAGAATGAGTTTGGGAGGGTTCCCTCCTTTTCCATTTTCTGGAATACTTTGAGAAGTATTGGAATGAACTCTTCTTTAAAGGTTTTGTAGAACTCGGCTGAGAACCCATCTGGTCCTGGACTTTTCTTTGTTGGTAGGCTTTTGATGACTTCTTCTATTTCATTACTTGAAATTGGTCTATTTAAATTGTGTATGTCCTCCTCGTTCAATTTAGGCAATTCATATGTCTCTAGAAACCTGTTGATATCTTCGAAATTTTCTATTTTGTTGGAGTATAGGTTTTCAAAATAGCTTCTAATTATGTTTTGTATTTCTGTCGTGTCTGTTGTGATATTTCCTTGTTCATTCTGAATTTTAGTGATTTGGATTTTCTCTCGTCTTCTCTTTGTTAGTGTGGCTAAAGGTTTATCAATTTTGTTTATTTTTTTGAAGAACCAACTATTTATTTTGTCAATTTTTTGTATTGTTTCTTTCGTTTCAATTTCGTTGATTTCAGCTATGAGTTTAACTATTTCCTGTCTTCTACTACTTTTGGTGTTGGTCTGTTCTTCTTTTTCTAGGGCTTTGAGCTGTAGTGTTAGGTCATTTGTTTTTTGAGTTTTACTTCTTTTATTAAATGCGCTCCATGAAATAAATCTTCCTCTAAGTACTGCTTTCATAGTGTCCCAGAGATTTTGATATGATGTTTCTTTGTTCTCATTTACCTCTAAGAATTTTTAAATTTCCTTCCTAATATCTTCTGTTATCCATTCACCATATAATAGCATATTGTTTATTCTCCAGGTGTTGGAGTAGTTTCTGTTTTTTACTCTTTCATTTATTTCTAACTTCAATCCATTATGATCTGATAGAATACAAGGTAGTGTCTCTATCTGCTTGTATTTGCTGACATTAGCTTTGTGGCATAATATATGGTCTATTTTAGAGAAGGATCCATGTGCTGCTGAGAAGAAAGTGTATTTGCTCTTGGTTGGATGGTATATTCTATAAATGTCTGTTAAGTCTAAATTATTGATTGTGTTATTGAGATCTATGGTTTCTTTGTTCAATTTTTGTTTGGAAGATCTATCCAGTGGTGAGACAGGCATGTTAAAATGACCTAGTATTATTGTGTTATGGTCTATTTGGTTTCTAAAATTGAGAAGGATTTGTTTAACATACATGGATGAGCCACTGTTTGGGGCATAGATGTTTGTGATTGTTATATCTTGCTGATTTATGCTTCCCTTAAGCAGTATGAAATGTCCTTCTTTATCCCTTCTGACTAACATTGGCTTGAAGTCCACATTATCTGAAATGAGGATGGATACTCCATCTTTTTTGCTGAGTCCATGTGCATGGTATGTTTTTCCCCATCCTTTCACCTTTAGTCTATGGGTATCTCTTTCTATGAGGTGAGTCTCTTGCAGGCAACATATTGTTGGATCTTTCTTTTTAATCCAATCTGCCAGTCTATGACTTTTGATTGATGAATTCAGGCCATTAACATTCAGGGTTATTATTGAGATATGATTTGTATTCCCGGTCATTTGGTTAATATTTAAAATTTTTGACACATCTTGGTTCCTCCTTTATTGGACAGTTCCTTTAGAATAATTCCTCCCTTTGCTGATTTGCTTCTTTGTGTTTTATCTCTTCCTCATGAAATATTTTGCTGAGAATGTTCTGTAATGCTGGCTTTCTTTTTGTAAATTCTTTTAGCTTTTGTTTATCATGGAATGATTTTATTTCATCGTCAAATTTGAAGGTAAGTTTTGCTGGGTATAAGATTCTTGGTTGGCATCCATTTGCTTTCAGAGCTTGAAAAATGTTGTTCTAGGCCCTTCTAGTTTTTAGGGTCTGGATTGAAAAATATGCTGATATCCGTATTGGTTTCCCCTGAATGTAATTTGGTTCTTTTCTCTCACAGCCTTTAAAATTCTGTCTTTATTTTGTATGTTAGGTATTTTCATTATAATGTGCCTTGGTGTGGGTCTGTTGTAATTTTGTGTATTTGGAGTCCTATAAGCCTCTTGGACTTGATTTTCCATTTCATTCTTCAGATTTGGGAAATTTTCTGATATTATTTCTTCAAATAGATTGTTCATTCCTTTGGTTTGTTTCTCTAAGCCTTCCTCAATCCCAATAATTCTCAAATTTGGCCTTTTCATGATATCCCATAGTTCTTGGAGATTCTGTTCATGATTTCTTACCATCTTCCTGTTTGTTCAACTTTGTTTTCGAGGTTAAATATTTTGTCTTCAATATCTGAGGTTCTGTATTCCAGGTGTTCTATCCTATTGGTTATGCTTTCTATGGAGTTCTTAATTTGGTTTATTGTTTCCTTCATTTCAAGGATTTCTGTTTGGTTTTTTTTTCAATATCGCTAACTCTTTATTGAAATGATCTTTTGCTTCCTGAATTTGCTCTGTTAACTGTCGATTGGTGCGATTATTCAATGCCTGCATTTGCTCTTTAATCTCATCGTTTGCTTCCTTAATCATTTTAATTATGTACATTCTGAACTCCCTTTCTGTCATTTCTCCTGCCATGCTGTCGTTGGATTTTATTGATGTATCATCTAGATTTATTTGGGGCATTTTCTTCCCTTGTTTTCTCATATTGTTCAGGAATCAGTAGGTCATTAAGATATTGCAGATTTCCTCTATCAACTTATAATGTCCCTGAAGATTGCTAGTATATCCCCTCTTATCCTTCAGTAGCCTGAAGTCTTGGAGGAAGTTGATAATGTGGAGCTCCACGAAGAAGCTGCCTCTCTAGGGGTGGTGACCCTCAGGTGGCGTATATTCCCTGATAGTGGGCAGAGGTGCCTCCACTTTTTGACCAATGGTCATCCAAAGGGGAACTAGGTTGCAGGCTGAGACAAGGCCTGTTTGTGCCTGTGTCTCTGGTTTTAACGTCCCTGTGGGAAAACCTCCCCCGGCAGGGAAGACTCACTCGGTGGGGAGGTCTCGCTGGTCAGTTCCCCTCCTAAAGGTTCCCCTCAATCTACAACTACCGCCTGGGCTTGACTGTCTTCCTCTGCAACATTCCCAGGGGCCCGGACCTACCTCCTGGGCCTGGGAGCCTCACCCTTTGCAGGTGAGTCTCCTTAGGCTGCCTCTCCCAGAGAATCTGCCTGCAGCCCTGGAAACTTCGCTCTGCCCCTAGGCGTGTCTCTGTGTGGCTCTTCCAGCAAGAAGCCACCTAGCTCCTGGGACCCTGCTCTGCACCTAATTGCCTGGCTATGCGGCCCCTCCTCTGAGCCACCAACTGGAACCCTGTACAATAGCTCCGAGACCCAGAGACCCGACACACACCTCCTCCTCCTGACAGCTGCCCGGTTTCCAACACTGCCACTAGGAGTCCAAGCAACTCACTTTGTGTCTCCTCCTCCCGCCAACCGCCCGTAGCCCTAGGCAGTCACTCCAAGTCCAAGTGACCCGCCCTGTTCCTCCTCCTCATCCTCGGGGTAGCCCCCCGGGTGTTCAGGAGTGGTGGCTCCGAGACCAAGTGACCCACCACGCTCCTCCTCCAGGCAGGCCACCGGTGTTCAGGAATGGTCACTTTTAGTCCAGTCAACTCACCACTCGCCTCCTCCTATGGCAACCGCCTGTAGCTCTGATGCAGTCACTCTTAGGTCAAGCGACCCGCCACATTCCTCATCTTCCTCCGGGCAGCCCACCAGTGTTCCGAAGTGGTTGTTCTGAGTCTAAACAGCTCACCACGCAGCTCCTCCTCTCGCAACCGCCTGTAGCTCCGATGCAGTCACTCCTAGTCCAAGCGACCCGCCACACTTCTCCTTTTCCTCCGGGCAACCCCCTCATGTTCAGAAGCGGTCGTTCTGGGTCTAAACAGCTCGCCATGCAGCTCCTCCTCCAGCATCTGCCCCGAGTCTGAGTGGTTGCTCCGAGTCTAAGCGCTGTGCTGAGCAGCCACCTCTATGATGTTCCCAGTGGTATGTGTTTACCGCTCCAGCAGCAGAGAGGGGTGTCTCGCTGGGCAACTCTACTTCACAAAGTTCCCTGTGTTCCAGGGCTACCGCCCCATCCAGGATGTCTCCCCAATGGGTGAGACTCACCTGGCGGCTTTGAGTTGGTCCCCAGTCTCTCAATATCTCCTCTTTTGAATCCTGCGTTCTGGAGCAACATGAAATGCAGTCGCCCTCTAGTCCGCCATCTTGAAACCTCAGGGTAGTCTTGAATTGCATTTCTCTTATTACTAGAGATGATGAACATTTTTTCATATATCTGTTGATTGTTTGAAGATCTGTTTGTGTGATGTGTCTGTTCATAATCTTAGCCTATTTGTTGATTGGATTATTTGTATTCTTGGTGGAGAGATTTTGAGTTCTTTATATATTCTGGTAATTAGTGCTTTATCTGAAGTATGAGTGGCAAAGATTTTCTCCCACTCTGTAGGCTCTCTCTTCACATTGCTGATAGATTCCTTTGCTAAGAGAAAGCTTTTTAGTTTGAATTTATCCCAGTTATTGATTCTTGCTTTTATTTCTTGTGCTGTGGGAGTCCTGTTAAGGAAGTCTGATCCTAAGCCGACATGTTGAAGATTTGGACCTGCTTTTTCTTCTATAAGATGAAGAGTCTATGCCCTGATTCCGAGGTCCTTAATCCATTTTGAGTTGATATTTGTGCAAGATGAGAGATAAGGGTTTAGTTCCATTCTGCTGCATATGGATTTGCAGTTTTCCCAGCACCATTTGTTAAAGAGGCTATCTTCTCTTCATTGTATATTTTTGGCACCTTTGTCTAGTATGAGAAAATTGTATTTATTTGGGTTTGTGTCCATGTCCTATATTCTGCACCATTGATCTACCTGTCTATTTTGGTACCAATACCATGCCGTTTATGTTACTATTGCTTTGTAGTATCGTGGAAGCTCTGGTATTGTGATACCCCCTGTTTCATGCTTCCTGCTAAAGTCTGCTTTAGCCATTCTGGGTTTCTTTTCTTCCAGATGAATTTCATGATTGCTTGCTCTATTTCTGTAAGTTTCATTATTGGGATTTTAATTGGAATTGCATTAAATCAGCATAGCACTTTTGGTAGTATGGCCATTTTGACAATATTAATTCTACCTATCCAAGAACATCAGAGATCTTTCCATCTTCTAAGGTCTTTCTCAATTTCTTTCTTCAATTGCCAGGGTCCAGCCCTAGCAGGAATTCATGGGTTCCACACCGGTAAACGGGGCACGGGGAGACAGCGTCGGCGATGGATGGAGAATGAAAGACACAGACTCTAGTTCTGGTGCAATCAATCCCACTTTATTCTGGGGAAGGCTGGGTTTATATACATTTTTCTTCAGGCTATAATGACAATCTTGTGGTTAATATTAAAGAAGTTTTCAAAGCACAGGCAGAAACTGTTTTTAACAAGGAACAGAAAATTATGAGAAAACAGTAACCTTACAGATTATCCTTACCTATTCACAATTGTTTTAAGAATATCTAACTACCTCGGTGAACTAATACAATATTTACTTCCTTAATATCTAAACTCTATGTGACCTAAAACTATTCTTAATATTCTCGTGGTTAAAACAATAGACAAGTAATCTCATGTGACTATCTCTACTAGGTCCATCTGGTTAATATCTGAATTGCTGAGTTAAGGGGTACAGGAGGGCAGCGGTCTCAATTGTAATTGTGTACCAACGTTTATTATAGGGGTGACATATTCTTTGTAGGAAGGAAGGAATGTTATGACACCTTATTCTCTTACCTCACCATCACACATGAACAAAACCATAGTTAAAATTTAACCAGCCTGTTGGAGACAAAGGCAGATCTACAACTATTTTCTCCAGAGGCTTTCAGGGACTCATTGTATGGTTGCAAAATTATTTTTAATTTTGTTAGTGGTAAAGACCCATTGTTTTTCAGATTGTAGGTAATATTTTCTGGAATTTTTGTTGTATTCCCTTCGTCCCCTTAAGCAATCCATTCAGACTGAAATGAGTAATATATTATCAGAGAAAACACCATGCTTCGGAGCAAAACATCCAGCAATTCCCTCTAGGATGAGCCTTTGCAATCATCCTCCAGAGGATCTTTGTCAAGCACTGGATGGAATTCCGGACGCCCCCGCATTCAATGTTTTCTGGTTTTCATTGTAGAGATCTTTTACTTCTTTGGTTAGATTGATTCCCAATATTTTTTTTGAGGTTATTGCAAATGCAGTTGTTTTCCTCAATTCCCTTCCAGATGTTTCATTGCTTGTGTATAAAAATGCTTTAGATTTATTTGTGTTGATTTTATAGCCTGCTAATTTTCTGAATTCATTGATGAGGTCTAGAAGTTTTCTGGAGTAGTTTTCTAGATCCTCTAAAGATAGCATCATGTCATTAGCAAATAGTGACAGCTTAAGTTCCTCTTTCTCTACTAGTATCCCTTTAATTTCTTTAGTCTGTCTTGAGTTCCAAGGACAATGTTGAATATAAGTGGTGAAAAAGGACATCCCTCTCTTCTTCCCATTTTATAGGGAATGATTTTAGTTTTTCTCCATTAAAAAGGATGTTAGCCATTGACATAGCATAAATAGCCTTTACAATATTCAGGTATGTTCCTACTATCCCAATTTTTCTTGTGTTTTGAGCATGAAGGATTGTTGTATTTTGTTGAATGCTTTTTCTGTGTCAATTGAAATAACCATATGATTCTTATCCTTAAGTCTATTGACATGATGGATTATGTTTATTGATTTATGGATGTTAAACCATCCTTGCATTCCAGGGGTGAACCTCACTTGATTGCATTACACAATTTTCTTAATATGTTTTTGGATACAGTTTGCCAATATTTTGTTAAGGATCTTTGCATCTATATTCATGAAGGATATTTGTCTATAATTTTCTTTGCTTTATGTGTCTTTGCCTGGTTTGGGTATGAGGGTGATATTAGCTTCATAGAATGAGTATGGTAGGGTACTCTCCTTTTATATTTCCTGGAATACTTTGAGAAGTATTGGAATGAGTTATTCTTTGAAGTCCTGTAGAACTTGGCTGAGAATCCATCTGGCCATGGACTTTTTTTGGAAGGTTGGCTTTTAATGGCTTCTTCTATTTCATTGCTTGATATTTCTCTGTTGAGATTGTTTATGTCCTCCTGGTTCAGTTTGGGAGGAGCATATGTCTCTAGAAATTTGTCAATGTGTTCGGTACTCTCTATTTTTTTGGAATACAGATTTTCAAAGTAGCTTCTCATTATGTTCTGTATGTCAGTCATTTTTGTTGTGATATTTCCTTTACCATCATTAAATTTAGTAATTTGACTTTTCTCTCTCCTTCTCTTCTTAGTGTGTCTAAGGGTTTGTCTATTTTGTTTACTTTTTCAAAAAACCAACATTTTGTTTTGTCATTTTTTTCAATTTTTTTTGTTTCAATTTTATTGTTTTCAGCTCTGATTTTAATTATTTCCTGTCTTCTACTGCTTTTGCTATTATTCTGTTCTTCTTTTTCTAGGGCTTTGAACTGTAATGTAAGGTCATTTAGTTGTTTACATTTTATTCTTTTCTTGAATGCACTCCATGCAATGAATTTCCTGTTAGTACCACTTTCAAAGTGTCCCAGCGATTGTGATGTGTTCTATCATAGTTCTCATTGATATCTAAGAATTTTTTTATCTCCTCCCTGATGTTTTCTGTTATTCATGTTTCATTCAATAGTATATGATTTATTCTCCAGGTGTTGGAATAATTTCTGTTTTTTATTTTGTCATTGATTTTTACTCTCAGTCCATTATGATCTGATAGAACGCAAGGCAGAATCTCTATTTTTTTTTTTTTTGCATTTTCTAAGGGCTGCTTTGTGGTATAATATATGGTCTATTTTTGAGAAGGTTCCATGTTCTCCTGAGAAGAAATTGAATGCACTCATTGATGGATGGAATATTCTGTATATGTCTATGAAGTCTAGGTTATTGGTTATGTTATTAAGTTCTATGATTTCTTTGGTTATTGTTTGAAGATCTATCTAGTGGTGACAGCAGTGTGTGAAATTCACCCAGAATTATTGTGTTGTGGTCTATTAGATTCCCAAAATTGAGAAGGATTTGTTTGATGTACAGAGATGTACCATTGTTTTGGGCCTAAATATTTACTATCATTATGTGTTCCTGATTTTTGGTTCCCTTAAGCAGTATGAAATGTCCCTCTTTTTCCCTTCTAACTTTGGCTTGAAGTCCACTTTATCTGATATAAGGATGGAAACTCTGCTTTTTTACTGGGTCCATGTGCATGGTAGGTTTTCTCCCTTCCTGTCACCTTTAGTCTTTGGAAGTCTTTTTCTATGAGATGGGTCTCTTCCAGGTAGCATATTGTTGGGTGTTTCTTTTTAATCCATTCTGCCTGTCTATGTCTTCTGATTGATGATTTTAGGCCATTAACCTTCGGGGTTATTATGGCGATATGATTTGTATTCCCAGTCATTTGGTTCATTTTGGTTTTTAATTTGTCTCAGTTTCTTCTTTGAGTGTTTTTTCTCTAAGTTAGTTCCTCCCTTTGCTGACTTACATTATTGTTTTTCATTTCCTCCTCATGGAATATTTTGTTGAGAACATTCTGTAGTGCAGGCTTTCTATTTGTAAATTCTTTTAACTTCTGTTTATCATGGAAGGATTTTATTTCATCTTCAAATCTGAAGGTTAGTTTTGCTTGTTATTGGTTTCCTGGTTCGCAACCATGTTCTTTCAGAGCTTGAAATATGTTCGTCCAGGCCCTTCTAGCTTTCAGAGTCTGGGGTGAGAAGTCTGTTGCTATCCATATTGGTTTCCCCCTCTATGTAATCTGATGATTTTCTCTTGCAGCCTTCAAAATCCTATTTTTATTTTGAATGATAGGCATTTTCATTATCATATGCTTTTATGTGGATCTGTTGTGATTATTGTGCTTTTGGTGTTTTGTATGCCTCTGGTATTTTATTTTCCATTTCATTCTTCAGGTTTGGGAAATTTTCTGATATTATTTCATTGAAATGATTGTTCATTCCTTTGGTTTGTATCTCTGTGCCTTCCTCAATCCCAATAATTCTTAAATTTGGTCTTTTCATTATGTCCCCTAGTTCTTGGAGATTCGGTTCATGATTTCTTACCATCTTCTCTTTTTGTACAACTTTATTTTCAAGATTAAATATTTTGTCGTCATTGTCTGAAGTTCTGTCTTCCAAGTGCTCTAATCTTTTGATGATGCTTTCCATTGAGGTTTTTATTTTGTTTATTTTTTCCTTCAATTCAAGCATTTCTAGGTTTTTTTTTTGAGAATCTCTATCTCTTTGTTGAAATAATCTTTTGCTTCCTTTTTTGTGTTATCATTCATTGCCTGCATTTGTTCTCTTATCTCATCCTTTGCTTCCTGAATCATCTTAACCATGTATAATCTGACGTCCTTTCTGACATTTCTTCTACCATGCTTTCATTGAATTCTATTAATATAGAATCTAGATTTGTTTGGATCATTTTCTTCCCTTATTTTTTCATGTTGCTCACGTATCTTTCCCTCTAGCAGTGCAGATCTGGGGTATTGCAGATTCCCTCCTCTAGGTTTATTGTGGTCCTATAGGTTTCCAAAACCTTTTCTTTAAGGGGAGATCAATATTAGCAGTGCCCAATTCAGACAATATGCAGTCCTAGACCAAATATCCCCTATGATGACATTAACAATATTGTCATAATGATCAGAATGAGTTCAAATATTATCTTTAGTATAACAAAAATATTTGCAATAATGTCTGCAGTTTCTAATGGAGGACAAAGAGAATGTAGAGGGATGTAGTATGTAGCTGTTAATGGGATAAGACAAGAATATACAGAAGTTCTCGATAATGGATAGTGTGAGAGTATAATCAAAAGAAATTGGATATTAACAAGAAAAAAGGGAGAAAGAGACTGAGGAACAAGTAAACAAAAGGAAAAGATCAAAGAAATGAAAGAAATAAAAACTTTAAATTTTTCAATAAGGAGAAAAAAGAAAATCTACACTATAACAGTCCTATAGTAATGAAACCTCCCAGTGTTCAGTAGCCTGATGCATGAGAGGTACCTGACACAGAGCTTCAAGTCTCCAGTAGGCATCTCAGGATGAGATTTGCCCCACCTGAGGATCAGAGCTTCAGCTTCCAGGCTTATCCAAGATGGCTGCTCTGGTTTCCAAATGTGTTGGCAAATGGGGAGCTGCAGCTCAGGGTGTGGATGTGGTTGGCTGGAGGTCCTGGAGTTAGGTGCAGTTGGTCAGGCATGGATCCTGGAGGTCTCATGTGTTTAGTGTTGTTGTGGGATCCTGAAGTCCAGGTGCAGTCAGTTGGTCTGGGTTCCAGATGATAGGGTGCAGGCAGGTGGTCTGGGGTCCTGGTGATATGGTGCAGTCAGGTGGTCTGGAGTGTCTGGCAGCAGGGAGCAGTCAGTCAATGTGAGTGCCCCAGAGGCAGGGAGTAATTGTTCTGGCTGAGGGATCCTGGAGAGATCCTGAGGGGGATCAGTCAGTCCAGCTCGAGGTCCTATGGGGCCTGGCTGTTGTCTCAAAATGGCAGCAGCCACGTGTAATCAAACCTGCAAGTACTGTCACAGTGAACTTCCAGGTAATGGCAGACAGCTGGCACTCCACTGGTGGTTGGCGATCAGTTTGCTGACTGTTGTTGGAAAATCAGGAGATGAACCTCAGACAGTGGGTGATGGGTAAGTGTAAGGCAGGTGATGGACAGGCAAGAGGCAGGTAACTGGCAGATAATAGGTGCCTGGCAGTGAGCAATCTGCACTCCAAAAAGGTGTTGATATGCTGGCAGACTGCAGGTGATCACAGTAGACAAATGGGGTAAACAACAGAGGATCGATAAGCAGCAAAAACTGCCTCACCAAGAAACAGATATCCTCTGCTTGAAAGCAGAGTTATGGAGCAACAAGAAATGCAGCCTCTCTTTAGTCTGCCATCTTGGATCTCCAATAAACATTAATTTAAAAGTTATTTTGTCAAGCTATCTGACCATAATTGAGTTCAGACCTTTAAAATGTTATCAAACGGAAATCACTGACTCACCTAAATCAAGTAAGTAAGCAGTTTCTTAGTGTGGCAGTATTTCAGGATATGGGTTATGAATATAGTACAGTTAATTTTTCTAAAGCAGCTAGCAGCAAAACACGTTCACTCATGCATTTTCAAGACCCCACCAAAGAGAAGTATTAATATTTTTTAAAGAGCAAACTTCTGTGAAAGAAGATGCTACCTAGCAGGCTTGGTAAAGTTTAGGTGGAAAATTCAGATGTAGTTTGGAAAGTTCTTATACAAGAGATTGCATCTCCATTTTCAAAAGGTCATTTGACATCAGCAGATTCTCCTTCCCTATTTCACAACTCATCTCTGTTTTCTAAATATAAGTCAACAGAGGGATAAATAGTGGACTGGCAAAGTTTTGGACACTGAAAGTTTTGCTCCAGGGATTATGCAACACCCACTTGGGATTGGAAACCAGGCCTTGGGGGACAAGGAGGACAGGACCCAGTGTAGAGGATTGAAAGGGTGTGTTGCTGTGACTGGCACTTGACATTTGAAGTTCACCAAATGTCAGTCATCCTTAGATAACAAGTCTGTGGTGCTGAGACTCAGACACTAATCAACTCATCATTAATCAGAGTAATTGGATGGGTCTCTGGCATTCTTTGAAGGAGCAGTGGATGAGGTTGCAGCTTTAAAGGTTTCTCATGGCTTTGATTAAGGGGAAAAAAACACCAACACAGTGCACACTCACTGGGTCAATTTCCCTCTTATGAATGCCTCATGGATTAAGAGGTCCGCATCCTCCAGACCTAGTGATGTTCCATCCTGACCCGGTGACTCTGAGGAAAAGGTGGGGGCCCAGAAGTTCATGCTCACCAAGTTTGTGATATTGTGCCCAGGAGCCCACCCCAAATGGAGAGTCCACCCAAACTACAACCACTCTATGCCATTCAGGTGGCACCCTGTGACTCCCACCCCCCTGTGACCCCCACCCCATCCACCACGCCTGGCCCAAAAACAGGCCCATGCCCCTGGTGGCACCAGTTTCAAGCACACACCAAGTTTCCAAGGGCTCCCAGAATAATAGCAGCTGAAGCACCAGCAGATCCCAACATCTGCCACTGCCAAGGATGAGTTTTGCTGCCCACCTCCTCGCACCAGCTTTCCAAGTGTTGGTGCCAGGGTCATGGTCGGGATGGTCCCCAAAACCTTACCAGCCCCCTAGTTCTGAGTGCACCATGCTGCATCAAACCACAAGGGCCCTGCATCCCAGCACTGGAGTGGGCAGGGACACAGTGGCTGCCCTGCAGGAGGTCGTGTTGACTGGCCACTTCTGGTGGCCACCACGATCCCACCCCAACACCTACCATCACTGAGAAGAAAGAGTGCTGGCTTGCTGTCACCTTGCCCTGGGCAGCAGCCATCACTCCCCATTCAGGATCCCTTCATACGTGCCACCTGTGGGAAAGCAGATGGATCAGAGAGGTGATTCTTGCCCAGACTCACACCCTCCCACTCTCCTATAATTTTGCACTGATCTGACAGCTTCCCATGCAGACTTGGACTCTAGAGACTTGTGTTGGACAGTGCACACAGCTGCATCTCAGTACTCACTCAGGGAGGGGCTTATGGGTCTGACTTGAGTGGACAGGGTGCCCAGGTGCTGTGGGCCAGGTGGGACCCATGCAGGTAAGGCAGGGGGAGGGAATATTGTGAGAGTTGGTCCCAGAGCATGTGGGTTTACTCCTGTGTGTACCCAGAGAAGTGCCCTGCATCCACCCACAGTCTCAGTGCTTGGTAGTGACACACCAATTTGGTGTAACTCTTAATGAGAAGTTAATGCAAATGTTTTTTTTTTTATTCCTAGCAACAAGAGGAACCATAGGGCCCAACCCCACCTGTGGATAGCAGTGACAGAGGATGGGAGACCAATGACTGAGATTGGGTGTCTCTGATAACCTCACAGCTGTGGAATGCACAGAGCCTGGGAATGTTTCTGTGCAAGGGCACAGGATGCTTAGCTGCTGTGGCAATGCCTTGCATGAGCAGGTTTTGTGCAAGAGTCCTATTAGCTCTGACCTTGATCTCAGGCACACAGGTCCAGGAAAGGAAGGGATTCTTATGCTAGACAACCATAGTATTTCACCAGCTCTGCTTTCCAGGTTCCTGCCTGCCTTATAGTAACATTTAACAATGGACTTTCTTGAGAGCTAAACAAAGCTCCTATCATTGCACTTTCCATCTGTGGATTGCAACTAGAGAAAAACTACATAGGATGTCCTAATTTCTATAACTTTCCTGAATATAAAGAATTGCATTGTCTTTAACCTAATAATGAGATATATAGAAATAAAGATTGCTGGCATAACTCTTTAGATCTGCATCTTCATCAGAGAGCAGAGTTCCACCTGATCCCAGTTTAATCTTCAAGGTCTGTGTTTGTGAATCTTTATTTTCCAATTCCCCTTCACCTCTCACCAGACCAGAGAGTTTTGTTGCACCCACCCAAGTTCCCAGGAGTGGACACGACTTTGATAAACTTTGTTACAATTGCAAAAAACCTGGTAATCTTCAAAATGACTGTAAGATTGAAAAAAGGGGGGGCTACAAAAACAACCCAATCAGAAATGTCCAATGTGTCATAAAGGATTTCACTGGGCTAGTCAATGCAGATATAAAACAGACATGTCAGAAGACTCAATTATGGGTCACCTCTGAACCCAAGGTCAAAGGAAGAGGAACCCTTCTCATCTGCTGATGCAGATGCCTCATTCACAGATGTTTCCAGTTCAAACAGAAGATCCTTCCACAAATACTTTTATGCTACTAGAAGGATTAGATTTGATTACTACTGAGGATGCTCAACTCTATCTTCCTGAGGAAGTTTATAAAATTCTTACCCAAACTCAGGGACCTCTACTGAAAGTTAACTTTGGTTTAATTTTGCCCCAGTCTCACAGTGCTAAAGAAGAAAAATCTGTAATTCCTGAAGTGAATGATTCTGATTACACTGGTGTATTATACATTCAAGTTTGGTCTCATATGCCCTTAATTCTCCACAAAGGATCCTCTATAGCTCAATTAATTGTCATTCCTTATTTTACTGCCCAACAACCCCTAAATGAAAGAGGAAATAAAGGATTTGGTTCCAGTATTACAGGAGCATGTATAGCTTTAAATTCAAATAGATGAAAATTAATCCTGTGTTTAAATGAGCAGTCAATCACAGGGTTATTGGACACTAGTGCTGACACCAGTTATACCTGTCTCAATGTAGAAGAAAAAGTATACCCAAATTTCCATCATATTGACTTAGGACCAGACTTCCTACAAGACTCCCAGAGAGCAAGAAATAAAATCAAGAATCAATAAATAGGATGGATTCAAACTATAAAGCTCTTCCTCAGCAAAAACAAGAATGTGAAAAGAGACCCTATGGAATGGGAGAAAATCTTTTCCACAGGCACTTCAGATAGAGGGCGATTCTCCAAAATTTATGAATAACTTAAAAAATTTTGCAAGAAAAGCACAAAGAACTTAATCAATAATTGGGCTAAGGAACTGCATACTTCACAGAAGAACATAAACAGGTGATTCACAAACATATGAAAAAAGTGTTCATCATCTCTAGTAATTAGAGTAATGCAAAGATTTTATCTTACTCCAATTAAAATGACTATTGTAAAGAACACAAGCAATATGTGTTGGAGTGGATGTGGGGAAAAAGGCACACTCATACATTGCTGGTGGAGTTGCAAATTGGTGCAGTCACTCTGGATAGCAGTATGGAGATTCCTCAGAAAATTTGGAATGGGCCCACTTTTTGATCCAGCTATCCCACTCCTCAGTATATGCCCCAAAGACTTAAGATCAACATACTAAAGTGGCATAGCCAGAGCAATGTTTACAGCTGCTCTATTCACAATAGCTAGATTGTGGAAACCATGTAGATGCCATTCAGTAGATTAATGAATAAACAAACTGTAGTATATATATACAGTGGATTATTACTTACTTTTAAGAGAGAATATAATGGCATTTGCAGTTAAAAGAATGGCATTGGAAAATATTATGCTAAGTAAAATAAACCAACCCCCCCCCAAAAAAAAGGGTAAATATTTTCTCTGAAAATGGGATGGTAGTGGGTGGGGGGAAAGAGAGTTAACTGAGACAGACATCATTACCCTGTGTACATATATGATTTCATGAATGGTGTTAATCTACATTGTGTACTACCATATAAATGAAAAGTTGTACCCCACTTATTTACAATGAATAAAAATGCAGTCTGTAAAAATTAAAATTAAAACAAAACAAAAAAGTGAACATTCTAAACTTGTACATCTACCTTTAAAAATCTGGGACATATGCCAGGCAGAGTGGTGCCTGTCTATTATCCCAGAGACTTGAAGGACTGAGACTGGAGGACAGCAAATTCAAGACCAGTCTCAGCAACTAAATGAGTTCCTATGAAACCAACTTATATACTACCTCAAAGTTGTAATAAAAGGGGCTGGAGATGTAGCTCAGTGGTTGATTACCCATCATTTCCATCCTCACTATCAAAAAATATGAGGAATTTATTCTAAAAGACCAAGAGTTACAGGACTGTTACTCCATGAGCACTGATGCATTTTTCTTTTAAAAATGAGCTGTGCTTGTCTCCTACTTTCCAGAATAAGAAGTTGAGAATAATAAACTTAAGTAGAGAAAAGAGGGTTTGCAAAAAAATGATAATGTGCAATTAGAATGATCACTAAACTCACTAATATTTTTCCACTTGTTACAATGTAGAGCCTAGGTATTCCTGTTGTAGTCCATGAACCATCCAATTCACCTGAAAGAACTGAATGCACATTCTCAGGCTTGACCTGGGCCTACTGAATCCAGTCTGTACTTTAACAAGATATCCAAGAGATTCCTATGTAAGTTAAAATTTGACAGTCACTAAAAATTCCTTAATAAGCATGATAAACATCACTCTCCTGTGTCCTTTCTTCCTCTCTGTCTTAATTCCTCTTATGGATCATGAGATTAAAATGAAAGTTTTTCTAAATAATAGATTTATACATTTATATTTAAGAAAAAGCTGCAGCTTTCTAAAAAATTAATAGAACCACCTATTTGTAAGTTGATACATTCTGTTCCATCATTACAGATGTGGAACACCTATAAAATCTTAAATTGTTCAACAAACATACCACTTGTGTTAACTTTGAGAGAATATGTGATTAGTATGTTCACAGATTTGAATACTTAGGACTTAATGGACTAAAAATCAAAATCATCTTTATGAAAGACATGGAAAATATTAATATTTATATAACTAGCTTTTCATCAATTAGAAAATAGATTAATGACTTCTATAGAAATAAACAAAGAAGATGAACAGGCAACTCTAAAAAAATAAAAAGAGAAATCAATGTTTCAAAAAGGGACAGAGAAATTGAGCCATTCAAAAATGAAAATGAAAGTCATAATGGACTTCCTTCATATTATCACTGAATAGGATCCAAGAAGTTCACCCAGAATGGAAATAGCAATCGCAACTTGACCCTGGCAAGTTCTTGACTTGCACAATAAAAAGGAATTTCATGGTATATCAGAAGATGCATAAATATTTATTTAGAAATACAAGGTGATTATATAGAAAAGTAAATAAGAGTTGAATATACACTCCAGGGGAGAAGGAGTGCAGGGTCTTGAGACTGAGACTCATTTTAGAGGTAATTGGCATATCTTTTTAAAAGAAATTTTGTGGATAGTGAACATGAGAAGTGACAAGGAGTAGCAGGGCAAGGGCATATCTGTCTGTTGAGCTCAACACTTAATTATGGACCATGGGGTCTGTTACAGTTGTCTGCTCCTCTCAGGGTCTTTATGTTGATGTCATACAGTCAACACATAATGTGTAGAAAATACTAATGAATATCTAATGATATTTTTCCCTTCACTTTATTTAGTCTAAGGGAAACATTATGAAAACTAGCAATAAATATGAACATTAATTTGATTCACAATACTCTAAGATTCAAGTTCTCTTAAACAATTTATTTCTGGAGGAGAATAATCTTGGGGAGTAAACATGAGGGTGCTCATAGCAGCTTCTCAGATTTAAATTTGCTGTTTCTTTGTTGGTTTCTTTCTACCTATCCTTGTTTATTCTGCCTCTATCTCATGGGACATGGAATCATGTTTTTCTGTTCTTATAAAAGTTCAAATGTGAATATATATTTTATAGTAAACTATTATAGTGTTTTTTAAAAAAAGCAGGTGGTGATGAATCTAATAAGTCACTTGTTACCTAACTCATTAAGAAATGTCCCTAATGGATTCTCAGTAGGTTCTCTGAGAAAAATAATCCCCAAAATCATTAGAAGGCAAGTTAAAACATGAATGTGTCCACAAGGGAATATTGTGCATTTTTCATGTGCAAACAAAAGTCCCCATTTCCCATCCTGGGGTGGGGGTGTTACTTACACCTGGACCTGTAAGCTTCTCCTGATGAGACCTCTCCCCTCTGGATACTTCAGTGTTTTGCTCTCAGATCCCTGCCAATATCTAATTCCAAACTTACCATCAGCACAACACTAAACTGGTGAACAGAAACTGTAGGAGTAAAACCAGCAGGCTATGGTTTAGTGGGTCTTTCAGGTGATTCCACAGTGATTTGAGTTTGATCACCAATGGTGGAAATAAATTGTTTTCATTTTCAATTGTTAGGACCTGATTATCAGACACTTTTTTCCAGTCCTGGTGCCAGGCATGAGAGAAACAAATACAGTAATTTTATCACAAACAATAATACTTCCTGGACATATGAGGAGTAATCTTCAGCCTTGAGGAACTAGAAAAAATATTCCAAGAAAGTAATGTCTAAAATGAGACCTATAGAATAAATAAGAGGAAATCAATAGCCTGGACAAAGGGTTTCCCTGGTGAAGGGAATGCCACATTCAAAGCGAAGTTTGAATTTTAACATAAAAAAACAGAGTACCATGAAGGCTTTTAAATAGGGAATTACCCCATACAAACATCTTTAGAAGTGCATTCAGACAATGTACTGGGTTGTGGCTAGGCATGAGTGGAAACCAGAAGAGGTAATAGAAGATGATTGCTGCAGTTTAATTAAGAAATTACAGTGGCATCTTGCATAGCAGAGAAGCAGTCCCTGAAGGAGCTGTTTAGGAATAGGATGTGCATGATTTGGATCTGCAATGTTCTGCAAAACCTCTCAAAGTTCCCTGTACAATAATGTTCAGAGGGAGGCTTTTCAGGAAGTGGTTGGATTATGAGGACTGTAATCTCACCAATGGATTAATAAAAGACAATCTGGGGATGTGTCTTAGTGTTTAATCATCCCTGGGTTCATTTCCAGGTTCAAAAAAATAATTTATGATGAATTTAGATAAATTTTTGTATAGAAAATGAAAAGGAGAAGGTAAATATGAAATGTACATACTATACATTTTAATTCTACACACATGAAAAATTCAAAAAATTGATATAATATGAGTTACAGAAGGTCATAAATTTTCTAAAATATTTCAAATTATTATGCATTCTTTCCTTGGTTTATTTCTTCTCATAAATCATAAATAGGAATTCAAAACTATTATAAAAAACAAAGAAATAGCTTTCCACTCTAGCAAGACTAAGCCTCTTCTGTTACAGCATTTGCAATTAAGTTGGGGTTTCAGTGGGCATCGGTAGATAGATACACATGCAAAAGTTAGTTATTAATTCTCTTTGAAATATCTTTCCATCGAGGAAATGAGAATTAATAGAATTAGCCAAGGTAATTTTTAGAAGGGGGTAAGTAGGTTGCTTTCAACTTAAGGATGTAGATGTTTTTATTATTATTATTATTATTATTACTATTATTATAGCTACTCTGTAGGAAATGCTCTATGTGATCTCAAAACTCAGTATTATAAAACATGATTACAAATAAGTACGTCTTTCAAATACAATGCCTTCTAAAACCAAGAAAGTATAGAAAACATCATCCTTAGGAATGATAGATGTAATGGACTGAAAAGTGATTTTCTAAAAAACATCAAAGTATCATTTATATTCTTGGCTAAATATATTATATTGTTCTTTGTCCAATTAGCCTGGCCCAACTATTTCCCACATTCACTAATAGCAATATATGGTTGCAAGGCAATTTTTTGCTCTAAATTTTACTTTTTCATGTTATCTTCAAAGTCCCCTATAAGAAGCACTCACATCATAGGCATATTTATTACTTGTAAATTTTTCTGTTTTCAGAAACTATGCCAATTACTGTTAACAAACACTGTGTTTATATACCAAACAGAAACAGCCTGCCCTTGATTCCCAGAAAATCACCCTTATTGAGTGAATTTCTGTTTATAGACACTGTGCAGAATGTTAGCATGTACAAGACTAAAAAGAGTGAAAACTTTATTAACCTTCTAAAGTAGGGATCAAGAGATCTTTGATTAATTTTTTTAACTGGAGTAAAATGAGAAAAGCAACCAGTTTACATAACAACTGATCTAAAATTGATCAACATTGATCCTCAAGATCTACATCTAAATAAATTCTACTGAAAGACCTTTCCTTGGATATTTAAATGTGATGTGTTCTTTGTTGTATACTAAAAAGGAAAAGAAATGGTGATATGATTTTGCCACAAATATTTGGTAAACTTGGAGTTTTTTTAGAATTTGTAAAATTCATTAACTTAAAACCCATTCTAAATATTTTCATTATATTTTACAGTTCACTAAAAAAATACATTGATTTTACAATTTTGCACTCTTCAATGTAGCTGAATTTTTTGATTTATAATACCTTTGACCCGTTCATACATGTTTGTGTTTTTTTTTAACCAATGGATGTTTGGTTCTTATGCATTTGTACATGTCCTCATCATTTTTCTTCTCATTTTTTCTTTTTTTTTCAATTTTCTTTTTTATTAAGGTTTAAATGGCTCTTAAGTGATTCAGTGCAAGAATTAGCTGATACTTTTATTTTATGACCCAAATGATCATTTTATACCTCAATTATACCTTAGTTCATTGCTTGTAGCTGTATAGACTAATCACTTAATTACTTTATTGTATGCACATATTCTCTTCAATTTCCCCAATAGGGGATTTTAGTAGATAATTTGGAATAATTATTGTCTTGAATTAAACAAGTATTATCCAATAAAATTTTCTGCACTTCTTTTCCCACTGCCTTCTTAGAAATCAATCCATCTCCCCACCACCAAAAAAATAAGCTAATGAAATAAATACAGTTCTAATTTTTTCCATATATGTTGAATTAATCTTATGTAACTCAGTAATTGAGAAATTCAAGCATGTAGGGGGGATATTATATTTTTGTCTAGTTTGTCAACATACAGTTTCTGGTTTTCTATCCAAAAACTAATTTTGAGACATCTCTGATGGTGTTTCAATGCTATTTTTAGAATTTTATATTAGAATGTGTTCACATGAATTGAGTAACTTTCAATAGTGATACATGCATGATTTTTACCATATTATTCTCTGGCACATTGCCAAGCGCTGCAATGATTTAAAAATCATTATCTTGTAGATTTAGTGTCTTGCAAATAAAATAGATTTCTTCAGAAAAGTAACCTATGTATAGGCATTCTTTAATTCCCAGTCAGGGCCTTTTCTACTGCATTTTTCATGTTAGATTCAGTTGACACTTATTATCCACCTCTCATAGTAGTTGATGCTGTTTTGATGCAGTTCTGTGCTCTCATAATTGTCTGGTTACATTTCTGGATGGCACAAGGTGCAAATGCTATGAACATGTACTTCAGGTAAAACCTAGAACAGCAATTTGCTGCCGTGATTAAACCAGGGAATAGGTACAAAAAATCTACTCTAGTTTCTGTGCCAATGTCAACTGATGGATAATGTTCAGCAGATGGCACCAGAGACACTGCAAGAGAAGAATTCTGCTTCTGTTTAGGTCATTGCTTGAAGGTGTCTCCAGCACCAGTCTCCTGCTCTGCACCACATCCCACAGCTTCTTATGCACACTCCCTCCTGAGCTTACAAGTCTGTAGAACACAGGTCCTGCTGAAAAACCTTCCATAAACATGTGCCCCTAGTACCAGAGAGGGTGACATTCTAGCAAATTCCATCAGCATGCCTTCTCTGCTGTCCAGTAGTCATAGACAAGTCCTCTCTGATGAGGCCTACATCTCAAACCTTGTGTGAGCTGTTTGCTTGGTTACTCAATCACAGCCCTACAAGCACAGGGTACACTGGCATCGATTACTATTATTTTTTACAGCTCTCTTTACTTCATACTAGGAAACAGCCTGTGATAGTAATTCTTTACATTAAACATTCTCTGTTCTCATTACTGTGTGACTTCCCTTTCCTCACTGGACCCAGAGTAGCAGAATCCTAAACACCACCAGAAAGACAGTGGTTGGCAATAAAATGATCTGAAAATGCAATGTGAAGCTTGCTAAGTCAAAGCATTCATACTCCCCTGAATTTGACTTTAACTGCTACTTGCACAAATACTCCCTTCCTTTTGGAGAGAAAAGGGGCATTTGTCTTACTTTCTTGGAAAAATTTTAAACAATTATCAGCAGGTATCCTCTGTTAAAAAATTATCTATTCTGATCTCAAAGAAGTCACATGCCGACAGTGACTAACAGTACTGAGCACAACAATTACCAAAACTGCCATCCTTATGTTCTTGACCTGGAAATTTACCCAACAGTCAAAGTTTTAGAAAGGAGGATGCTTCCAGGATTTCAACTACTGCAAGCAACTTGAATAGTTTTTAACTGAAGCACATGATCTTTCTGGTATCCCTGTTTCTCCTCTATAGACCTCTACAATTGTTAAAACACATAGAAAGGGATTAAAAAAATCTATTAACAAATTCCTTAAACTTAATCACATAGGCATGATAGGCAGGCTAAATACAGAAATCCAAAAAGACAGGGAAATTCCTAAAAAAAAAATTCAAGGGCTGAAATTAGTAAGGGTTATGTTTTCTTGTCAGTAATATTTCAAGTTGAAGAGAATAAGATAATTAAAAAGAAATCTGAGGGGAAAAAGTAATCCCAGGATTGTAGGAGCACAGGATGAAAACCAAATATATAAGCAGGCATTAAGGGATTCATTTAATTTGTTATATCACTTTTTCATCAGAAAAAACAATTTTGGAATAAAGTAACAGTAAATGACACTAAATAAACCACACACTTTTGTTACTGTGATAACATATAACAAAATGAACACCATGGAACCTGTGCGAGGATACACTGGACTCATCAGCATAATCCACAATACTCTTCCTACCTTACAGTAAGCTGGTTAGCAACCATACTTCATCTGCAATCTTAATTTATCTTTTCCAAGTGGTCACACATTCACTTTTGGGGATTAGTACATGGACCTATTGGGGGAAGGAAGTTGCATTGTTTACCTACCAGACTACCTAAACTATTTGTTCTCTACTCTTGAGTGGAACACTGCTCTGCATGGGGAAACAAATATAATTTATCTTAAGTAAGTACACTAACTGACAAAATTTATCCCTCTGTCTCCCATTTCTCATTCAGGATACAGGTGAAGAATTGAAGATCCTGCAAGCATGGGTAGCAATAAACATGCTTTTATTATTGCTTAATGAAACCTGGAATTCATTTTTGCTTATACATAATGCATGGTCATACTCTTAAAATGGACTAAAGTCCTCTAACTGAAATAACAAGTACACCAGAAATAAACTGTACAAAAACATGAAAGCCCTGACTCTCAATTTTACTTAAGTACCAATGTGAAACACAATACACCATCACCTTTTTGTATAATTGTCAAGCCGTGACAACATACTGTTCCCATTTTAAAAATTCTGCATTTCTGATATCTTGGAGCACTGTGAGAAATTGTTCCTAAACATAAACTTCAAGCTTGAAACTGCTTAGGGCTCATTCTAATTACTGAACTAACTTTTTGGATAGTGAAAAGATACCAAAAGGGTTTATTTAGTGTCTTTACAAAAATTCAGTACTGCATGAGTAAAGATCCTGTACAAGACAGTTGTCCACATATTTTCTTAGCTGTATGCAGGCACTAGGTTATATGTAGCAGATTCAAAATTCTGAAAATGTTAATATATTGAGATTCCAATTTGCTTCAAAAGGAAACATCTTTTAAAAATAAGAAATCTCCCTGGAGGAAAATGCTTTTTTTTGTATCACTTAAAATAAATGAGAAGATTTACTAGACCAAACACACACACACACACACACACACACACAAATATTTAGGAGCAGGACTGATTTTAATAATGTTCCCTATTAACAGAAGGCATCAAAGGGTTAGAAAACAAGCAGACACTGACCTTTACAAACTAAAAGAGCAATAAGAAAAAGTTCCAAAAGCCAGCATATTTATTGAGATCTGAATTCATAACATTTAACACACCACTGACCAAAAACCTTTCTATTGACTTACTTAATTTTTGAATCAAATTAAATAATAAACATATTCAAATTTAGTATTTTTATAATCAAGTACAATGAAGAGTTAAAGGACAGCTGGGCATGGTGGCACATGCCTGTATTACCAGTGACTCTGGAGGCTGATGAAGGAGGATCATAGTTCAAAGGTACCCTCAGCAAAAGTAAGGTGCTAGTAAGCAACTCAGTGATATCCTGCTTTTAAAAAATACAAAATAGGGCTGGGTATGTGGCTCAGTAATTAATTACCCCTGAGATCTATCCCCAGCACGACCCCCTCAAAGAAAAAAAGATATGAAAGGAATGAATAGACAGGTAACTGGTGTTCAAATTGCAAAGATTAAAACCAACTAATCAAAGTCTTTCTATAGTACATTGGTTGTAATTCAAACACTTCTTGCTGGCTCAAAGTTACTATGAAGAACAGTAGCAATGATGGTATGTCAGGAACACCTCATGGGCTGGGGCTGAGTGGTAGAGCACTCGTCTGGTGTGAGTGGCACCATGGGTTTAATCCCCAGCACCACCAAAAAAGAAAGGAACACCTCAGAATTCATAGACACAGTATTAATACTCCAATGGTTAAAAATTCAAACTTTAGTCATTTCTCATTTCTTCTTTGTGTGGTCAGATGATTCAAAACTCCTACTTTTTTATCTATACTGTATGAAGTCTTATCTGGATCAGCCTCTTCTGGACTATGAAACAACTATTTTCCTTGTTATTTGAGGTTCCTCCTCTTATTTTTTAACTCCTTCCACTCACTGTTTACAATACTGATAAATGAGGTATGACTGGTCCACACTGACCTCTGCTTAAATACATATGACTGCTGTGTGAGGTGCCTCAGTTTCTGCAGCCAAGTAAGTAATCTCATAATCTCTGTAAAAAACAGCACACAAAATAGCATTGCCTTTATTATTGATTATTAAAGCAACTATAAAACAGTATATAAAGCTTTGGGATGTTTCCAGTACATTAATGCATTTACATCTTCAAAAAATTTATGTACACAGTATTATTTTCAATGGTGGAATTTTAAAAAAAAGATATTAATTTAACTTGTTCAAACCTTTATAGCTACAAGGAACCAAAACAAGTTGAGGTTTAGGTGCATCTCACACAAAACTCTACGTCCATAAGCACTGTAGATCACTGAGTATAATATAATCATTATTTTACAGAAAACAGAAAAGATTAATAAAAATGCAGTCATTTTGTGTCTGAGATCATGTATCCCATCATGTATAAAATGAGAATAATACTTACCTGCCTCTTTAAAAACTTGAAGATGTTGTAACACCAAAGATATAAGGGTCTAAACATACTGCCTGGAAAATCCAGAAAGCATCACTGTTATGGTTTAGATATTAACTGTCCCCCCTAAAAGCTCATGTATGAATCATGCAAGGAAGTTTAGGGGTAAAATGACTGGGTTATGAGAACCTTAACTTGATCAGTGTGTCAGTCCCTGATAGGGGCTAACTGGGTGGTACTGTAGGAAGGTAGGATATATATGGCTAGAAGTGGGTCCCTGGCCATGACTTTGGAGTCTATCTTGTCTGCAGTGATGGAAATGGTCTCTCTCTGTTTCCTGGTGTAGGGCCCTGGCTGTTTTCCTCCTCCATGTCCTTCTGCCATGAGGTCCTGCCTCACATTGGGCCCACAGCAATAGAGTCAGCCATCAATGGACTGAGAACTCTGAAGTTGGGAGTTCAAATAGCCTTTTTCTCCTATAAATTTGCTCTTTTCCACAAGCAAGATCACAAGAGCAGAAAAAGCTGACTAAAACAACTCATTAAGAAATATCAGGAGTTCTCCTGAAGCAATAGAGGCTATGTCATTTACATAGTATTCTAAATGAATGGTTCCTTCTGAGCTGTGTACCAGATGTCCAGATGTATATGTATATAAATATATGACTTATGATAGTGGTATGACTGACATTCATTTTATTAAGTGTTATACAGATACAATAAAATCAGTGATGATGATAAGTCCCTGTCAAGAAAAAGCAAACTTACTGTTCATCATAAACAATGAGGTTGTTCAACTATTATAAATCCATGCTTATTCCTTCCCTTCTTTTCCTTGAAAGCCAAATCAATGGCATGAAAAGCATAATACAGAAATAGATAATAGTATAGTAAAGTAGAGTATAATACAGTTTTAAATGAATATAGAATTTCCTATATCCATTTCTAGTTATTGTTGTTTCATGAAAGAAGAAAGTTCAAACACTCTATTCAAAGGGAAAAGTCAATCCTATTAAAATATTTTTAGAGTATTTAAAGAAAACTTCTCAGAATGGGATTTATAATGCATTTTAACTCACTATGTACCCTGTAGTCTTTTTCTTGAAAACAGATTTGCAGTGACTTCCTTTATGTGTTCCAAAATTTACTCTTATATTTGAGTATGAAAATGAAACAGGATTTTAAAATCCACTCTAGTAATCAAAAGACAAAGAATGAAAACATGAGAGTTCAGAGTAAAATGACTTTCAGGTATCACAAGAATAAAATAAGCAATCATTCTAAACATTGTAAACAAAAGACTTTTGTACTAGTCTTTTAAACTATGACATTTCTAAATATTTTCTTCTACTAACTTAAGACCTTGCTTTTGTTTTTTCCAGTATTGGAATTGAACCCAGGGCCTTGATCATTCTAAGCCAGACTTTATACCAGTTATACCCCCAAAGCTTAGTATTTTAATGATTGACTACCAAGATACAATGACACTTATCACAACAAAAGTTCTACACTATTTATCAACAGGCAGTTATAGAGATATACTGACTGATCCAGCTGAGGTTTCCTTAACCAACAGTTTAAGCACCAAGTTGTCAGTCATTTATGTGCAGAAATTCCCTGACATGTTAAGTCAAGGCTTTTTCACAACCTGGGTTACTAAAGTGCAAGTTGCTAGGCCTACAAAATTCAGTTAGTCATATTTTTCATAGTTCTATCACTAAATCTACTTGTTACATGGCAGTAGGATTTTAAGCCAGTTTTGATCATGCTGATGATTTTATTAAAACAGAATTAAAGGATATACCACCACTGGGTGGTAACATTGCTGATAATCTGTCTCTTCCTCAAACTTTAAAGTCTTTCTACAGTGAATTCCTTCTGCTATTGTAGGGGAAAAATCAAAAACCAAATAAATGACCTTATATTTGGTACATTTACAACATTTATTACAAATTAAGGGATCAAAAGAGAATCACAGTGGTTCATAAATGGGTAAGCACAAGACCTCTTTAAAAAAATATCTAAGTCACACTGGATCAATTTTAGACAGAACATAAATACCACTCTCAAAAGAAGTAGCATAGTACATAAATACCTGAAAACTAATTTTTGAGGCCTATCAGAAAAACATTCAAATCCCCTATTACTATTTTGAAAAATACACAGCTTGGGAAAATGACAGACATAACCTAATCAACCATCTATCAGAAGCTAAGTAGCTATTACAATTGACAAAGCAATACTCTATTTATAGTATCCATTATCAGGAGTCAAAGAACGTAAGTTTACCTTTTGTCCCATCATCATTTTATATCACTTTTTTCAATAACATTCTGACTTTTATCATTCCCACCAGTTATTTTCAAGAGAATTCTGAAGTTCTTAAGACCAGGCAAACATATTGTTTTTGTTTATATTTAAATGGCTGAAAGGACATGCACCAAATGGAGAAACCATTACTCTGGCAATCCATAAGGAACAGACAAGAATGGGAAGCCCTGCAGGAGAAATTTGATTAACTTCAATTATTTTAGTAGTTTAAATCTCATCTTAAACATATAATTTTATATTTAAAAATGGTAATGACCATATAAAATTAAATATGTTGCATTGGATGCCATGACACTTTCTTCTAGATGATACTTGGGAAATTTACCTTATCCACAAACAGGTATTCCATGTTAAATGCACTATTACAAGCTAAATTACTCAGGTTTTTATTGCCATAACAAAATGCCTTGGCTAGGCTAACTATAAAGGAAAGAGCTTTATTTAGCCCACAGTTTTGGATATTCAACTGCACAGCACTGGCATCAGTTCACTTATAGTGAAGGCTTTCTTGGCAGTATCACATCATGGCAGATGGCAGTGGTGGTACCCATTTAGGAAAAGAAACTACATCCCAAAAACCAGGAAGTCAAAGAGTATGGAGGGGTCAGGCTAAGGTTTTTATAATCACTCACTAATAAGAAAGCATTTCAAGAATTAACCCTTTATAGACCTTACCAAGGGGTTACATGAAAACTAACTCAGTGTCTTATTCTCAGGCTCTCCCCCTTCTACCACACTTTCTGTTTTTTTTTTTTTATCTTAACAAAAACAGAACTATCAGGGAACAGATTCATTATGTCATTTCACAAATTAGCTTTTAAATAAGAGTCTAGTACTGTGCATTGGGACTTAATAAATTTTGTGTTCACTTCTCTAAGAAAGAAAAAATTCCCAGTAGATTTTAAACTCTGGAGATCAACCCTGATGATTTAAAAAAAAATTCATAGGACAAAAAATAGTTGATTTGATTCAGACTAGTCATGAATACATGTCTCCAAAAGGATATTGCAGTCAAACTGGAAAATACACTTTCAATTCCTTTCCATCAGCAATAAGATAGCTCTTAATTTTTGAAAAGACACAAAAAAGCAATATTTCCCCAGGTTTATCCCCATCCAGAGCTAAAAGTCAGCAGTCTTAATATACTGTATAGAGATTTTGCTTTGCCTGAAACCACTATAAAACCCACTAAAAACCAAAATAAGCTAAGAGATAATCAGTAGCAGATATGCTACTTAGATATGACTAATTGTCATCATGAACTGCCAATAAAAGTTTAAATCTTTTACTGTCTAGGTTTCTTCTCAAGTACATATTGGTCATACTATATTAACTTCAGTATTTTCCTTACTTTTTTATACTACACAATTGTCACATCTGCTAAAGACCTAAAAAAATAAAATAAAATACTGTATCATGACACATCTTATTGATGCATTTTAAGAGAATGTTAAAAGACCAAAAATTAAATAAGCAATTTCAAACTTTCTGTACTTTTTAGGGTCCTCTTTGTGTTCTCTTGAACACACTAGTGTATTTTAAGTTCAACTGGATCCATTAAAATAATGCTTAATGATATTATCCAAGTTGTAAAAATTAAACAGCTGTGAAAGCTACAATTTTAAATTTACCATAACATAGAATGGTGACTAAAGCAACACTATCTCTCACCTTTTTGGTTAACAGCATAAAAACAAGTTTAATATTTTAATAATACATTACCAGAAACTTTATTGTTTTGTTTTGTTTTTTGCGGTACTGGGGATCGAACTCAGGGCCTTGTGCTTGTGAGGCAAGCACTCTACCAGCTGAGCTATCTCCCCAGCCCTACCAGAAACTTTATATAAAAAGATACTATTTTAGTTTCTGGCTATTTATCATTTAGACAATTTTCAGTGCACATTATTATTTGCATCACTATATTACCATTTTAAAGAAAAAACTAAGATGAACAGTTCTGTAAGGCAATTTGTATAAATTGTCACATCTGCTAAAAAGGAAGAACAAGGAAAAGCAATTCAAGTTCTTGGATTAAGTACACATGGGTATATGCAGATATCATTATTAATAAAGCAATGGAACCTTCAGCAATTTAATCTCTCAAAGCCTATTTATTAATCTACAGTATTGGGGAAATTCTACTGCTTTTGGTGTTATGGGAAAGCTACTATTATCAAGAACAAGAACTAAAATGTTATGGGTGTTGTGAATATTTTCAAGCACAGTTCCCACATAAAATGCTACACAATTTAGCCTAAGATCTCAGAATACATGCTTAGATGCAGACTGCTTATGATTTTCTCAGTTCTGTTTCCCTTGAAATTTCAGAAAACTAGCACCAAGATAAAAACAACAGTACATCTTTAGAAGGCACAATATAGTGATTAAACCAGCTGTCTGTGCACAAAATACAGAATTCAACAGGGATTTGTTTCCTGCCTTAATCGTAAGCAATATAGTAACATCCTTCCACTTCTGCTAAACTCCCTATGGTTACTTTTCAAAATATTTAAACCAGGTGCTTCTCCCACTCCACTCCCTAATAAAAGCTCTGGGCCACTTGTTTTCTGCTTTACCTTTCTTTCACAAATTGGCCACTTTATATTCAAGGAATTAAATGATTTCTTCTGACCATATGGTAAATTTATTTAGAAAAAATTAAACTCTTTAGTAACCATTTTTATGAAATAATTCAGTCACACATAAGCTAAACTTTAAGATTTGTGTAAACACATTACTCAGCCTGTTTTATATAAAAGTATCACATCTGGCCTTGGACATTCTGAAGGTTCACCATGTTATGTTTCAAAATATTGGTCTTTTAAAAGCAACTGATAATTGAAAATTTATAAACCATGTTCATCAATAAAAAATAACTACACAATTGTACAGCTTTTAAAGAGATGAGGCATGTTAATAAAATTGAGGGATATTTGTGATGTATTATTGGCCGATAAAATAATATACTATATATGAAAAAAATATATACTATACATGAAAAAGAAACCCTGAATGACTATATACACTTCAAATCTGTTTACCCATTAAAAAAGGAAATATCACAGGCTGGGGGGAAGGGGAGAGGCAGGTGATTCATTTTTTGGCAGCTTCATTTGTTCTTAAAGAACAATTGGTACTTTGAAATTACGTAGAAAAAATTCTCTTCTTAAAAATGTACTCCTAAGGGCTGGGGAGATAGCTCACTTGGTAGAGTGCTTGTGCTGCAAGCACAAGGCCCTGAGTTTGATCCCCAGTACCGCAAAAATAAAATAAAATAAAATAAAAATATACTCCTCCCTTCCCCAAATTCTTCTGATTTGTTCAAAACATAGTTATGATTTCTCAAAAATAAAAACAGGAAACAAGTAGTAACTGAAAGGAAAATCATGAGTTCTACTCCTGGGTCTTCCCTAGGATGGTGTTTAAAGCATCCCAAGCAACAGGACAGGCATAGCACTGCCCACCAACAGAATTACACTCACTCACACAAGCAGAAAAAGGAAGAAAATGTCAGTTCCTGCTCTCATGTCTTGAATCCCTCTCCAGCCTCAGGCACCCAGAGCCCTAGGTAGTTTGGATTATTTTCCTTCAAAAACAAAAGAGCAGGACTGGGATGTGGCTCAGTGTTAGAATGCTTGCCTAGCATGTGTGAGGCCCTGGGTTGGATTCTCAGCATAGAAATAAACTTGTTAATAAAACAAAGGTGCATCAACAACTAAAAACACATTAAAAACAAAACCAAACCCAAATGAGAGTCACTGGAGGATCTGAAAAGGCTGGGCTGCAGGGGTCTGCCACAACAGTGTTGGGGGTCTCCAGTTAAAGCCAGACTTGGGGACAGGCAATTAGTATAGAAATAGGGGATTGGGTCAAATGAAAGAAATGGAGGCCATGAGAGCCATCTGCCTCTGGAAGTTGGAGACTGCCCCTGGGAGAATGGAATGTCAAGGATCTCCAAAGCACATTGATCACCAAATTTACCTGCTCTTATCAAGGACTTCAGGCAAGGAACTTCTAATTAATGTCCTGGGCCCTTGCCTGACTGAATCACTTTGGCCCTCCCCCTTCCCCCTCCGTTTCTGACTTTTTACATCTCACCTGCAAAACCAAACCTTGTAAAATAGGCAGGAAGGAGAGATAAGGGGGGAGAGAACTGGATAACAAAAAGAGACCTTATCCTATAAAAGATGTAGGGCGTGCTCACTTCGTGGGATTCTAGAACATCAGTCATGGCTCTCTTCTCCCTCCCAGGAGAAGTCTGTATTATTACATTTAAATAAAACCTGATTAATATTCTTCCCTTGATGTTCTTCTCTAATGTTCAAGCTTCAACATTTGAGGAAGCAGAGCTCATCATAGGTAAATGGTGTCACAGTCCCCACCCCAGGCACCAGTCACAGGACCAGCCAAGCACTCAGAGCCTGGCCTTCACCCAGTCCCTGGCCTCCCTGTGTCCAGCCCAGATTTGGGTGCAGCACCTGCCAATCACCTGGAGTCCTTGACCTCCCATCCAGCTATGCCCAGTACCTGAAACCTCCCTGCCCCAATCCCCAACCTCCAGGCCCAGACACCTGACTGTAGTGCTCCTGCTGCTCCAGACACACCCATCTGAGTCTCCCCAGGACAGCAGCCTTCCCTGAGGGCAGGGCAGTTGCCTCACCTGAAGGCGGTGATTGGTCCAGCATGTGATCCAGGCATTGGGACCCTGCCAGCTCTGAAGCAGACAGACACCAATGCTCCAGTGTACACAACACCAATGCCCCCACAGCACCAGGGCCCACAGAGTGTGAAGGCCTAGACCTGAACCAAGTGGCTGCCTATCCCGCCTGGCACCGCCTGAGAGCTGGGCATGCGCAGAAAGCCACGGTGGCCTG
Organism: Sciurus carolinensis; assembly: GCF_902686445.1. Lineage (NCBI taxonomy): Eukaryota > Metazoa > Chordata > Mammalia > Rodentia > Sciuridae > Sciurus > Sciurus carolinensis. The sequence continues at coordinate 18,362,502 of NC_062227.1, read as the reverse complement.
GACATACCCCCACGTGGCTTCACGTCTAGAGCCCCAATCCACACAAGGCCTGCTCTGGGGCCCAGAGGCATCCGCCGGAGGAGATCCCAGGAGAGCAAAGCCCTGCCTTGTGCCCTCCTGCCCACATCAGGGCACAACAGAGTGTGTGGGAGCTGCACAGGCCAGGGTGAATCGCTGCAGAGGTCTGGGGATGCAGGCGCCTCAACATTCCCACCATGCCCCAGGGATGGGGCCTCCCAGTGCTGGGTGTTTTCACCATGTTTTTCTGGGTCAGGGAGGATGCTTCAAAAGGGGACTTTCAAGAGACTTTTTTGGAGGGTCCTTGCTGAAGGGTCTAAAGCGTTCAGGGCCTTCCCATGATGGGGTCATTTTAAAGTGTCCCTTTAGGGGACAATTGCTGTGCTGTCCTCCAGGCTGGGCTCCCTTCCCCCTGGTGTGGCAGCGGTCAGCCCTTGGCCCTTGACCCTTTACAGATATGCATGCCTACAAGTTGCCCGCCCACCCCTGAACCATGTCCAGCCAGCAGGGGTCCATCCAGGAGCCCCCTCCACACCACCAGCACCTCCCGGGCAGTGGGGGTCTACTCTACCCCCTGCACCGCCCAGTCAGTGGGATCCATGTATGAGCCTCCTCCACCCCGCATGGCGCTTGGCCAGCAGGGGTCCATCTGGGATCCCCCTCCTCTGTGACCCCTGCCAGTGTGCACTGGGTGTTCTAGGCCTTAGCTGGTGCAGCTGCTGGTCGGGCAGGGCCAGAGAGAGAGATCTGCATTTTGCAGATCTATTTTTAGGGGTTGGGATGCAGGAAGTTGAAATCCTCACCCACTAGCTGAACCATGCTGAATCCTGCCAAAAGAAAGCAGATCCACCTGGTAAACTATGTGGAGGATTACCTGGACTCCATCGAGTCTCTGCCTTTAGACCTACTGAAAAATGTCTTACTGATACAGGAGATGAATGTGAAATGCCAAAACAATCCTGAAAGAATTGAAAGAGCATTATGAGAAGTTGAAAAGAGAGGCAGATGTTACCCAAAATGCTGAGTGCTCCACTGCATCCAGTGAGCCCTGATTTGGAGGCAGGAGCTGGACAATGAGAAAATTCAGATCCCGAGTCTGATGGTAGAGCTGGCAGAAAGCCGGAACAGACAAATGGATGGTAACATGGAACTCTTTGAGGCACCTAAAGAGATCAAGGATACCACTGGCAACAGCTGCAAAGTTGGCCAAGAGAAGGCAAAGAATGAGACAGTTGCACAGGCAGAAAAGCCAAATTACAAGCTTACCCTGCAGCTACTCAACAATGTGAATCAAGTGATGAATGTATCTAATAATAATCATGACCATGATGACATCACCTCAGGAACACCAAAGGAAAAAATAGCAAAGACCTCAAAGAGGAAACAAAGTAAAGACCTTGAAGAAGAGATAGCACTCCACAGGCTCCATGGCCAAAACAGAGAAGAAAACAAACCCTGCAAACCTCTCCAGTGGCTCAAATGAGCCTACATTAGTATCTGTGAATCAGGTGGCCTATGGAGAAATGATACATTGTGAAAATAGCAAGTGACCTGTCAGATGGTTCCACTTCTGCTTGGGACTCAATCCTAAACAAAGGGCAAGTGGTGCTGTACCAAGTGTCAGGCCAGAAATGAGAAAATGATGGACAAAGCTTTGCAGAAATTTTTTTAAAAAAGAAAGCCTATAAGAGGTTTGTGGACATTCACTAGTAGAACAGAATTAGTCAGGTATGTATTGTATTCCCACATATGTCAAGGTGTGTGGATTGTCAAATGTATATTTTCAAGGAATGTTAGAACAGGTGCAGTTCCCTTCTTGGGGAGGGCAGTGATTCTCTCTAACTTTTATTTTCACTGGTACATGTGTAAGAAGACAGTGGACTGTAGATCAACATTTTAGAAACTGCAAATTACCTGTTCCAATTAAACACTTTAAAAAATTAGTGTCCACATGCTTTCCCAAAGTCCTGCCCCCATGTCCATGGTAAGTGCTTCCTGAGCCTGTGCCCCTCCCCATATGCCATGAACCTCTCAACTTGAGTTTCTGAATATGAACCTTCAGATCCCTGAGACCTTGGTCTGACTGGGGGATAGAGCTAAGGACATAAGGGCTTGAACAGCCAACAAGTCACACTCAACAGACTGAAGATGCTGTGTGCTCTCAGAATGCTTAAGCATCCTGCAATCCATTACCTGAAGGAAAAACTGTTGAGGAGGAGAGGGAGAATGGCATGTTGATAAGGCAGCTAGGAAAGCACTGCCACTAATGATCCTCAATCATAAATGCCTTACTCCTGCTTGTAAGATTCCTAGAAAACAACACATTTTTTACAGTGGATTATAATTTACATACAAGGTATCATGTCTCTCCTAACTACCCAATGTCACATAGTTCTGCTTTTCTGTGTGTGTTTTTCTGTGTGTATTCCCCTCAAAACCACTAGTCAGTTAGAGCATGATTGCATCCAACTTCCCGACTGTACTGATTTTCAGTCCTATTAAGAGTGATTGAAGACCAACGTTACAGGTTTCATAAGGTACATTAGAATTAAAACACCCTCAATGCCCAGGTTACTGGTTTACATGGAAAATGATCATGTACACAGTATTTAGAAAGAACACACGAGCAAGGTCAAAGCTTCAAATCATAAAATAACTTAAGAACCAAGTTGCAGGTAAGGTGGCCAACCATTCAGCTCAACATCGTTTTGAGTCTAAGGTATGAGTTCATACCCAGGACTCTGAACTATGCAAATCTCTACCCATCGGCCATCTGTAGTGTAGTTATGGACCACAATTTATGTAATCCCATCTCTGTGTCTCTTGCCTATGCCCAGAGCACTCCTAAGTAATGGACTTGCAAAACAATTTTACAAGGTGAGTTTTCTGCAATTCCAAGCAGAAATTTTAGCACATGAAAATATTTTACCATAAGCAAACTAAGTGCAAATAATAATCTAAGTTAAAGCAGGGCTAAAGTCATTGAACATCTGTTTTGACTTGCCTTTCTTCATATATTTTCTTTTTTATTTATTTTTATTGTAAACAAATGGGATACATGTTGTTTCTGTTTGTATATGAAGTAAAGGCATACCACTGTGTAATTGTACATCTACACAGGGTAATGATGTTTGATTCGTTCTGTTATTTTTTCCTTTCCTCTACCACTCTCACCCCTCTTTTCCCTCTATACAGACCCTCCTTCCTCCAGTCTCAACTCCCTCCCACCCCATATTATGTGTCTCGTCCACTTATCAGCGAGATCTTTCGTCCTTTGGTTTTTTGAGATTGGCTTATCTCACTTAGCATGATATTCTCAAATTTCATCCATTTGCCTGCAAATGCCATAATTTTATCATTCTTTATGACTGAGTAATATTCCATTGTATATTCATAACACAATTTCTTTATCCATTCATCAATTCAGGGGCATCTAGTTTGGTTCCACAATCTGGCTATTGCGAATTGAGCAGCTGTGAACATTGATGTGACTGTATCTCTGTAGTATGCTGATTTTAAGTCCTTTGGATATAGGCTGAGGAGTGGAATAGCTGGGTCAAATGGTGGGTCCATTCCAAATTTTCTAAGAAATCTTCACACTGCTTTTCAGAGTGGTTGCACTAATTTGCAAGCCCACCAGCTATGTATGAGTGTACCTTTTTCCCCATATCCTCTCCAACACCTATTGTTGCTTGTATTCTTGAAAATCTCCATTCTAATTGGGGTGAGATGGAATCTTAGGGTAGTTTTGTTTTGCATTTCTCTTATTACTAAAGATGGTGAACATTTTTTCATATGTTTGTTGATTGCTTGTAGATGTTCTTCTGTGAAGTGTCTGTTCATTTCCTTAGCCCATTTGTTGATTGGGTTATTTGTATTCTTGGTGTAGAGTTTTTTGAGTTCTTTATATATTCTGGAAATTAGTGCTCTATCTGAAGTATGAGTGGCAAAGATTTTCTCCCACTCTGTAGGCTCTCCCTTTGCATTGCTGATAGTTTTCTTTGCTGAGAGAAAGCTATTTAGTTTGAATCTATCCCAGTTATTGATTCTTGCTTTTATTTCCTGTGCTATGGGAGTCCTGTTAAGGAAGTGTGATCCTAAGCTGACATGTTGAAGATTTGGACCTACTTTTTCTTCTATAAGATGCAGGGTCTCTGGTGTGATTTCAAGGTGCTTGATCCATTGTGATTTGATTTTTGTGCAAGATGAGAGATAGGGGTTTAGTTCCATTCTGCTGCATATGGATTTCCGGTTGTTCCGGCACCATATTTTGAAGAGGCTATCTTGTCTCCATTGCATATTTTTGGCATCTATGTCTAGTATGAGAAAATTGTATTTACTTGGGTTTGTGTCTGTGCCTTCTATTCTGTACCATTAATCTATCTGTCCATTTTTGTGCCAATACCATGCCTTTTTTGTTACTATTGCTTTGTAGTATATTTAAAGTTATTGTATTGCGATGCCCCCTCTTTCATTCTTCCTGCTAAGGATTGCCTTAGCTATTCTGGGTTTCTTATTCTTCCAAATAAATTTCATGATTGCTTGTTCTATTTCTGTAAGGTATGTCATTGGGATTTTAATTGGAATTGCATTGAATCTATAGAGCACTTTTGGTAGTATGGGCATTTTGACAATATTAATTCTGCCTATCCAAGAACATGGGATATCTTTCCATCTTCTAAGGTCTTCCTCAATTTCTTTCTTCAATGTTTTGTAGTTTATATTGCAGAGATCTTTTACCTCTTTGGTTAGATTGATTTCCAAGTATTTTATTTTATTTTTTTTTTTGAGGCTATTGGAAATGGAGTTGTTTTCCTCATTTCCCTTTCAGATGTTTTATCACTTGCATATAAAAAAGCTTTAGATTTATGCATGTTGATTTTATAAGCTGCTATTTTGCTGAATTTATTGAAGTGGTCTAGAAGTTTTCTGGAGGAATTTTTGGATCCTCTAAATATAGAATCATGTCATCAGCAAATAGTGACAGCTTAAGTTCCTCTTTTCCTATTCGTATCCCTTTAATTTCTTTAGTCTGTCTAATTTCTCTGGCTAGAGTTTTGAGGACAATGTTAAACAGGACATCCCTGTCTTGTTCCAGTTATTAAAGGGAATGCTTTCAGTTTTTCTCCATTAAGAATGATGCTGACTATGGGCTTAGCATAAATAGCCTTTACAATGTTCAGGTATGTTCCTACTATCCCTATTTTTTCTAGTGTTTTGAGCATGAAGGGGTGTTGTATTTTGTGAAATGCTTCTTCTGGATCAATAACCCATATGATTCTTATCCTTAAGTCTGTTGACATGATGGATTACATTTATTGATTTATGGATATTAAACCATCCTTGCATTCCAGGGATGAACCCCACTTGATCGTGATGCACAATTTTCTTAATACGTCTTGGGATACGGTTTGCCAATATTTTGTTAAGGATATTTGCGTTTATATTCATCAAGGATGTTAATCTAAAATTTTCTTTCCTTGATGTGTCTTTGCCTGTTTTGGGTATAATGGTGATATAAGCTTCATAGAATGAGTTTGGCAGGGTACCCTCCTTTTCTATTTCCTGGAATACTTTGAGAAGTATTGGAATGAGTTCTTCTTTGAAGTCTTGTAGAACTCGGGTGAGAACCCATCTGGTCTTGGGCTTTATTTGGATGGTAGGTTTTTAATGGCTTCTTCTATTTCATTGCTTGATATTGATCTGTTTAAATTGTGTATGTCCTCCTGGTTCAGCTTGGGAGGAGCATATGTCTCTAGAAATTTGTCAATGTCTTCAGTAGTTTCTATTTTATTGTAATACAGACTTTAGAAGGAGCTTCTCATTATGTTATGTAACTCAGTGGTGTCTGTCATGATGTTTTCTTTTTCATCACAAATTTTAGTAATTTGAGTTTTCTCTCTCCTTCTCTTTGTTAGTGTGCCTAAGGGTTTGTCTATTTTTTTTTTTTTACTTTTTCAAAGAACCAACTTTTTGTTTTGTCAATTTTTTGAATTGTTTCTTTTGTTTCAATTTCATTGATTTCAGCTCTGATTTTAATTATTTCCTGTCTTCTACTACTTTTTCTGTTATTCTGTTCTTCTTTTTCTAGGGCTTTGAGCTGTAATGTTAGGTCATTTACTTGTTGACTTTTCATTCTTTTCTGGAATGTGCTCCATGCAAATAATTTTCTTGTTAATACCGCTTTCATAGTGTCCCAGAGATTTTGATATGTTTTATCATCATTCTCATTGACCTCTAAGAATTTTTTATCTCTCCCCTGCTTTTTTCTGTTATCCATGCTTCATTCAATAGCATATTATTTGGTCTACAGGTGTTGGAGTAATTTCTGTTTTTTATTTTGTCCTTGATTTCTACTCTCAGTCCATTATGATCTGATAGAACACAAGGCAGTATCTCTATTTTTTGCATTTCCTAAGAGCTAGGTATAACTGTATAGCTGTGGTATAACATATGCTCTATTTTTGAGAAATTTCCATGTGCTGCTGAGAAGAAAGTGAATCTGCTTGCTGATGGATGGAATATTCTATATATGTCTATTAACTCTAGGTTATTGATTGTTTTATTGAGTTCTATGGTTTCTTTGGTTAGTTTTTGTTTGGATGATCTACCTAGTGGTGACAGCAGTGTGTTAAATTCACCCAGAATTATTGTGTTTTGGTCTAATTGATTCCTGAAATTGAGAAGGATTTGTTTGATGTACAGGGATGCACCATTGTTTGGGGCATAAATATTTACTATCATTTTGTCTTCCTGATTTATGGTTCCCTTAAGCAGTGTGAAATGTCCTTCCTTAGCCCTTCTGACTAACTTTGGCTTGACATCCTCTTTATCTGATATAAGGATGGAAATCCCCGCATTTTTACTGAGTCCATTTGTGTGGTGGTTTTTTTCACATCCTGTCACCTTTAGTCTGTGGATGTTTTTGTCTATGGGATGAGTCTTGCAGGCAGCATATTGTTGGGTCTTTCTTTTTATTCCATTCTTCTGATTGATTGATTTAGAACATTTTGATTGATGGGCTTAGAACATTAATGTTCAAGGTTATTATTGAGATTTGATTTTTATTCCCAGTCATTTGGACTTATTTTTGGTTTTTAACTTAGCTTGGTTTTCTCTTTGAATGGTTTTTCTCTAAGGTAGTTTCTCCCTTTGCTGACCTACATTGTTGTTTTCATTTCCTCCTCATGGAATATTTTGTTGAGAACATTGTGTAACACGGGCTTTCTATTTGTAAATTCTTTTAATTTTGCTTATCATGGAAGGATTTTATTTCATCTTCAAATCTGAAGGTTAGTTTTGCTGGGTATAGGATTCTCAGTTGGCAACCATGTTCTTTCAGAGTTTGAAATATGTTTTTCCAGGCACTTCTAGCCTTCAGAGTCTGGGTTGAAAAGTCTACTGCTATTCGTATTGGTTTCCCCATATATGTAATTTGATGCTTTTCTCTCACAACCTTCAAAATCCTATCTTATTTTGAATGTTTGGCATTTTCATTTTAATGTCCCTTGGTGTGAATCTGTTGTGATTTTGTGCATTTGGTTTTCTCTAAGCCTCTTATATTTGATTTTCCATTTCATTTTTCCAGTTTGGGAAATTTTCTGATATTATTCCATTGAACTGTTTATTCATTCTTTTGGTTTGTATCTCTGTGCCTTCCTTAATACCAATAATTTTTAAATTTGGTCTTTTCATTGATGTCCCATAGTTATTGGAGGTTCTTTTCATGATTTTTACCATCTTCTCTTTTTGGGCATCTTTATTTTCAAGATTAAATATTTTTTCTTAATTGTCTGAGGTTCTGTCTTCCAAGTGGTCTAGTCTTTTGGTGATGCTTTCCATTGAGACTTGTTTTTTGGTTTATTGTTTCCTTCATTTCAAGGATTTCTGTTTGTTTGTTTGTTTGTTTGTTTTTTGAGAATCTCTATCTCTTTGTTGAAATGATCTTGGCTTCTTGCACTTGCTCTTTCAGCTTATTGATATTATTATTCATTGCCTGCATTTGCTGTCTTATCTCATCCTTTGCTTCACAAATCATCTTAATTATGTATAATCTGAAGTCCTTTTCTGACATTTCTTCTAACATACTGTCATTGGATTCTATTAATATAGAATCTAGATTTGTTTGGATCATTTTCTTCCCTTATTTTTTCATGTTGCTCATGTATCTTCCCCTCTAGCAGTGCAGATCTGGGGTATTGCAGATTTCCCCCTATAGGCTTATAGTGGCCCTATAGGTTTCCAAACCTTTTCTTTAAGGGGAGATCAATATTAGCAGTACCCAATTCAGACAATATGCAATCCTAGACAAAATAGCCCCTATGAGGACAATAACAAAATTGTCATAATAAACAGAATGAGTTCAAATATTATCTTCAGTATAACAAACAGATTTGCAGTATGGTCTGCAGTTTCCAATGGAGGACAAAGAGGATGCAGAGGGATGTAGGATGTAGCTTTTTTATGGGATAAGAAAAGAATATACAGATGTTCTAGATTATAGAAAGTGTGTGAGTGTAGTCAAAAGAAAGTGGATATTAGCATGCAAAAAGGGAGAAAGAGACTTTGAGGGAACAGGTAAACAAAAGGAAAAAAGAGCAAGGAAAGTAAAGAAATAAAAACTTAACATTTTTCATTAAGGAGAAAAAGGAAAATCTACAGTATAACAGTAATATAGTAATGAAACCTCCCAGTCTTCAGTAGCCTGATGCATGAGAGGTACCTGACACTGAGCTCCAAGTCTCCAGCAGGGGTCTCAGGATGAGATTGGCCCCACCTAAAGATTGGAGCTACGGCTTCCAGGATTATCCAAGATGTCTGCTCTGGCTTCCAAATGTGTTGTCAAATGGGGACCTGCAGCTCAGGATGTGGAGGTGATCAGCTGGAGGTCCTGGAGTCAGGGTGCAATTGGTCAGGCAGGGGTCCTGGAGATTAAGTGTGTGTGGTGTGATTGCGGGATCCTGGAGGCCGGGTGCAATCAGTTGGTCTGGAGTCCCGGTGATAGGATGCAGTCATTTGATCTGGGGGTCCTGGTGGCAGGGAGCAGTCAGTTGATGTGAGGTCCCCTGAGGCAGGGAATAATCGGTTGGGCTGAGGGATCCTGGAGACAGGACTCAGTCAGTCCAGCCAGGGGTCCTACAGAGCCTGGCTGTTGTCTCAAAATGACGGCAGCCACGTGTAATCAAACCTGCAGGTAGTGTGACAGAGAACTTCCAGGCAACATCAGGCAGCTGGCGCTCCACTGGTGGTCTGCGGTCAGTCTGCTGGCAGCTGTCTGACAATCTGGAGATGATTCTCAGGTGGTGAGTAAAGTGTAGGTGAAAGGCCCATGTATTTTCTTTTTCCCTTCTGCTATAGCACTTTTTCAAAACTGTATTTCTACTGAATTAACATTAAATACAGTTTTTTTTTCTCTTTTTTGTGCTGTAACACACGGGCTTTTGCATGGGAGGCATTCATTATACCATCTGAGTTATATCTCCAACTTCTACTCCTTTTTTAATAAGACTACTAATATGTGCTTTGTTAATAAAATGTACCAAGTGTTATGAGAATAGTTTGACTGCAATTAATCAAACTAACAGCTCTTTATCTTTCTGGGGTACACAGGGGCCATCCATCTTCACCCTCATTCCATTTCTGATTGTGTCTCCATTTAACACTTTTAGCACATCATTAAATACTTGTGTATGTGTATTGCTACTCTTTGTAACCCATAAAGAGTGGGTGCATTCCTAATGTGTCCCCTCTTTCTTCCTAAAGCCTGGTACAGGATTTGCTACAATATTAACATTTTACACACATTTTTTGCTATAATAATAATACCCATTGTTGAATGATAATTTAAATTATTTTATCTTCTAGAATTAGAGATCTAGTTAGACTTTGATGTAGATGACCCATGGATAATGTATTCCTAGAGTTCTTCATCCATTGTTAGAGCAAGTATAGTCCTAGCCATAGAGGTAACACTTGCTCTAATTTTTCATACTGGGTGACTTCAATTTTTATTATTAAGCAGAAAATACTCCAAGTGTGGTATAGCTCTTTGGCACTTGGTTGAGAGTACAGTGTAAGGAGAAACCTTGTTATATCATAAAGACTTTTATTTAAATGCATAAGGCATTCAGCCAATGTTTAATAAACTTACTGTGTTCAACATATAAAATGCTGTCATCATCCTTGGAGTTCACATCTACTACAGGCATGACATTAGCATTGCCATGTTTTCTTTACCATAAAACACCTAATACCTTCCTGACACCTTTTTTTTTTTTTTTTTTTTTTTTTTTGGCTCTGCTGGGGATTGAATCCAGGGCCTTGTGCTTACAAGGCAAGCACTCTACAAAATATGCTATATCCCCAGTTTGTTATTTTGTTGTTTTTTTTTTCTTTTTATTGTAAACAAATGGGATACATGTTGTTTCTCTATTTGTACATGGCGTAAAGGCATACCATTTGTGTAATCATAAATTTACATAGGGTAATGTTGTTTGATTCATTCTGCCATTTTTTCCCTTCCCCCCCTCCCCTCCCACCCTTCCCCTCCATCTATACAGTCCTTCCATCCTCCATTCCTGCCCCCCTCCCTAAACCCAACTCCAACCCCAACACTAACCCTTCCCACCCCCCATTATGTGTCATCATCCACTTATTAGCGATATCATTCTTCCTTTGGTTTTTTGAGATTGGCTTATCTCACTTAGCATGATATTCTCCAGTTTCATTCATTTGCCTGCAAATGCCATAATTTTATCATTCTTTATGGCTGAGTAATATTCCATTGTATATATATACCACATTTTCTTTATCCATTCATCAATTGAAGGACATCTAGGTTGGTTCCACAATCTGGCTATTGTGAACTGAGCAGCTATGAACATTGATGTGGCTGTATCTCTGTAATATGCTGATTTTAAGTCCTTTGGGTATAGGCCAAGGAGTGGGATAGCTGGGTCAAATGGTGTTTCCATTCCAAGTTTTCTAAGGAATCTCCACACTGCTTTCCAGAGTGGCTGCACTAATTTGCAGCCCCACCAGCAATGTAAGACTGTACCTTTCTCCCCACATCCTCGCCAACACCTGTTGTTGCTTGTATTCTTGATAATTGCCATTCTAATTGGGGTGAGATGGAATCTTAGGGTGGTTTTGATTTGCATTTCTCTTATTACTAGAGATGTTGAACATTTTTCCATATGTTTATTGATTGCTTGTACATCTTCTTCTGTGAAGTGTCTATTCATTTCCTTAGCCCATTTGTCAATTGGATTATTTACATTCTTGGTGTAGAGTTTTTTGAGTTCTTTATAGATTCTGGAGATTAGCGCTCTATCTGAAGTATGATTGGCAAAGATTTTCTCCCACTCTGTAGGCTCTTTCTTTGCATTGCTGATAGTTTCCTTTGCTGAGAGAAAGCTTTTTAGTTTGAATCTATCCCAGTTACTAATTCTTGCTTTTATTTCTTGTGCTATGGGAGTCCTGTTGAGGAAGTCTGGTCCTAAGCCGACATGTTGAAGCTCTGGACCTACTTTTTCTTCTATAAGATGCAAGGTCTCTGGTCTGATTCTGAGATCCTTAATCCATTTTGAGTTTAGTTTTGTGCATGGTGAGAGATATGGGTTTAGTTTCATTCTGTTGCATATGGATTTCCAATTCTCCCAGCACCATTTGTTGAAGAGGCTATCTTTTCTCCATTGCATATTTTTGGAACCTTTGTCTAGTATGAGAAAATTGTATTTATTTGGGTTTGTGTCCGTGTCCTCTATTCTGTACCATTGATCCACCTTTCTATTTTGGTACCAATACCATGCCGTTTTTGTTACTATTGCTTTTTAGTAGAGTTGAAGATCTGGTATTGCGATACCCCCTGCTTCACTCTTTCTGCCAAGGATTGCTTTAGCTATTCTGGGTTTTTTATTCTTCCAGATGAATTTCATAATTGCTTGCTCTATTTCTGTAAGGTACATCATTGGGATTTTAATTGGAATTGCATTGAATCTGTATAGCACTTTTGGTAGTATGGCCATTTTGACAATATTAATTCTTCCTATCCAAGAACATGGGAGATCTTTCCATCTTCTAAGGTTTTCTTGAATTTCTTTCTTTAGTGTTCTGTAGTTCTCATTGTAGAGGTCTTTCACCTCTTTTGTGAGATTGATTCCCAAATACTTTATTTTTTTCGAAGCTATATTGAATGGGGTAGTTTTCCTAATTTCTCTTTCTGAAGATTCATCGCTTATATATAAAAATGCCTTCGATTTATGTGCATTGATCTTATATCCCGCTACTTTACTGAATTCACTTATGAGATCTAAAAGTTTTCTGGTGGAATTTCCTGGTTCCTCTAAGTATACCATCATATCATCAGCAAATAGGGATAGTTTGAGTTCTTCTTTTCCTATTCGTATCCCTTTAATTTCTTTGGTCTGTCTAATTGCTCTGGCTAGAGTTTCAAGGACGATATTGAATAGAAGTGGTGAAAGAGGGCATCCCTGCCTTGTTCCAGTTTTTAGAGGGAATGCTTTCAGTTTTTCACCATTAAGAATGATATTAGCCATGGGTTTAGCATAGATGGCCTTTACAATGTTAAGGAATGTTCCCACTATCCCTATTCTTTCTAGTGTTTTGAGCATGAAGGGGTGCTGTATTTTATCAAATGCTTTTTCTGCATCTATCGAAATAATCATGTGATTCTTGACTTTAAGTCTATTGATATGGTGAATTACATTTATTGATTTTCTGATGTTGAACCAACCTTGCATCCCTGGGATGAAACCCACTTGATCATGGTGCACTATCTTTTTAATATGTTTTTGTATGCGATTTGCTAAAATTTTGTTTAGAATTTTTGCGTTGATGTTCATTAAGGATATTGGTCTGAAATTTTCTTTCCTCGATGTGTCTCTGTCTGGTTTAGGAATCAGGGTAATATTGGCTTCATAGAATGAGTTTGGGAGAGTTCCCTCCTCTTCTATTTTCTGGAATACTTTGAGAAGTATTGGAATGAGTTCTTCTTTAAAAGTTTTGTAGAACTCGGCTGAGAACCCAGTCCTGGACTTTTCGTTGTTGGAAGGCTTTTGATGACTTCTTCTATTTCATTACTTGAAATTGGTCTATTTAAATTGTGTATGTCCTCCTCGTTCAGTTTAGGCAATTCATATGTCTCTAGAAACCTGTTGATGTCTTCGAAATTTTCTATTTTTTTGGAGTATAGATTTTCAAAATAGCTTCTAATTATGTTTTGTATTTCGGTCGTGTCTGTTGTGATATTTCCTTGTTCATTCTGAATTTTAGTGATTTGGGTTTTCTCTCGTCTTCTCTTTGTTAGTGTGGCTAAAGGTTTATCAATTTTGTTTATTTTTTCGAAGAACCAACTATTTATTTTGTCAATTTTTTGTATTGTTTCTTTCGTTTCAATTTCGTTGATTTCAGCTCTCAGTTTAACTATTTCCTGTCTTCTACTACTTTTGGTGTTGGTCTGTTCTTCTTTTTCTAGGGCTTTGAGCTGTAGTGTTAGGTCATTTATTTTTTGAGTTTTACTTCTTTTATTAAATGCGCTCCATGAAATAAATCTTCCTCTAAGTACCGCTTTCATAGTGTCCCAGAGATTTTGATATGTTGTTTCTTTGTTCTCGTTTACCTCTAAGAATTTTTTAATTTCCTTCCTAATATCTTCTGTTATCCATTCATCATATAGTAGCATATTATTTAATCTCCAGGTGTTGGAGTAGTTTCTGTTTTTTACTCTTTCATTAATTTGTAACTTCAATCCATTATGATCTGATAGAATACAAGGTAGTGTCTCTATCTTCTTGTATTTGCTGACATTAGCTTTGTGGCATAATATATGGTCTATTTTAGAGAAGGATCCATGTGCTGCTGAGAAGAAAGTGTATTCGCTCTTGGTTGGATGGTATATTCTATAAATGTCTGTTAAGTCTAAATTGTTGATAGTGTTATTGAGATCTATGGTTTCTTTGTTCAATTTTTTTTTGGAAGATCTGTCCAGTGGTGAAAGAGGCGTGTTAAAATCACCTAGTATTATTGTGTTATGGTCTATTTGGTTTCTAAAATTGAGAAGGATTTGTTTAACATATATGGATGAGCCACTGTTTGGGGCATAGATGTTTATGATTGTTATATCTTGCTGATTTATGCTTCCCTTAAGCAGTATGAAATGTCCTTCTTTATCCCTTCTAACTAACATTGGCTTGAAGTCCACATTATCTGAAATGAAGATGGATACTCCAGCTTTTTTGCTGAGCCCATGTGCATGGTATGTTTTTCCCCATCCTTTCACCTTTAGTCTATGGGTATCTCTTTCTATGAGGTGAGTCTCTTGCAGGCAACATATTGTTGGATCTTTCTTTTTAATCCAATCTGCCAGTCTATGTCTTTTGATTGATGAATTCAGGCCATTAACATTCAGGGTTATTATTGAGATATGATTTGTAATCCCAGTCATTTGGTTCATATTTAAAATTTTTGACACATCTTGGTTCCTCCTTTATTTGACAGTTCCTTTAGGATAATTCCTCCCTTTGCTGTTTTGCTTCTTTGTTTTTTATCTCTTCCTCATGGAATATTTTGCTGAGAATGTTCTGTAATGCTGGCTTTCTTTTTGTAAATTCTTTTAGCTTTTGTTTATCATGGAAGGATTTTATTTCGTCGTCAAATTTGAAGGTAAGTTTTGCTGGGTATAAGATTCTTCGGTTGGCATCCATTTGCTTTCAGAGCTTGAAAAATGTTGTTCCAGGCCCTTCTAGCTTTTAGGGTCTGGATTGAAAAATCTGCTGATATCCGTATTGGCTTCCCCCTGAATGTAATTTGGTTCTTTTCTCTCACAGCCTTTAAAATTCTGTCTTTATTTTGTATGTTAGGTATTTTCATTATAATGTGCCTTGGTGTGGGTCTGTTGTAATTTTGTGTATTTGGAGTCCTATAAGCCTCTTGGACTTGATTTTCCATTTCATTCTTCAGATTTGGGAAATTTTCTGATATTATTTCTTCAAATAGATTGTTCATTCCTTTGGTTTGTTTCTCTAAGCCTTCCTCAATCCCAATAATTCTCAAATTTGGCCTTTTCATGATATCCCATAGTTCTTGGAGATTCTGTTCATGATTTCTCACCATCTTCTCTGTTTGTTCAACTTTGTTTTCGAGGTTAAATATTTTGTCTTCAATATCTGAAGTTCTGTCTTCCAGCTGTTCTATCCTATTGGTTATGCTTTCTATGGAGTTCTTAATTTGGTTTATTGTTTCCTTCATTTCAAGGATTTCTGTTTGGTTTTTTTTCAATATCTCTAACTCTTTATTGAAATGATCTTTTGCTTCCTGAATTTGCTCTGTTAACTGTCGATTGGTGCGATCGTTCAATGCCTGCATTTGCTCTTTCATCTCATCGTTTGCTTCCCTAATCATTTTAATTATGTACATTCTGAACTCCCTTTCTGTCATTTCTTCTGCCATGCTGTCGTTGGATTTTATTGATGTAACATCTAGATTTGTTTGGGGCATTTTCTTCCCTTGTTTTCTCATATTGTTCAGGGATCAGTGGGTCATTAAGATATTGCAGATTTCCTCTATCAACTTATAAAGTCTCTGAAGATTGCTAGTATATCCCCTCTTATCCTTCAGTAGCCTGAAGTCTTGGAGGAGGTTGATAATGCAGAGCTCCACGAAGAAGCTGCCTCTCTAGGGTGGTGACCCTCAGGTGGCGTATATTCCCTGCTAGTGGTCAGAGGTGTCTCCACTTGTTGACCAATGGTCATCCAACGGGGAAGTAGGCTGGGGGCTGAGGCAAGGCCTGTTTGTGCCTATGTCTCTGACTTTACCGTCCCTGTGGGAAAACCTCCCCCGGCCAGGAAGAGTCACTCGGTGGGGACGTCTCGCTAGTCAGTTGCCCTCCTAGAGGTTCCCCTCAATCTACAACTACCCCCTGAGCTGGGCTGTCTTCTTCTGCAACGTTCCCAGGGGCCCGGACCTACGTCCTGGGCCTGGGAGCCTCACCCTTCGCAGGCGAGTCTCCTTAGGCTGCCTCTCCCAGAGAATCTGCCCGCCGCCCTGGAAACTTCGCTCTGCCCCTAGGCGTGTCTCTGTGCGGCTCTTCCAGCAAGAAGCCACCTAGCTCCTGGGACCCTGCTCTGCACCAATCGCCTGGCTATGCAGCCCCTCCCCTGAGCCACCACCTGGAGCCCCGTACAATAGCTCCAAGACACAGAGACCCGCCACACACCTCCTCCTCCGCACAGCCGCCCGGTTTCCGACGCAGTCACTAGGAGTACAAACAGCTCACTTCGGGTCTCCTCCTCCCGCCAACCACCCATAGCCCTAGGCAGTCACTCCAAGTCCAAGTGACCCACCCTGTTCCTCCTCCTCCTCCTTGGGGTAGCCCCCCAGGTGTTCAGGAGTGGTGGCTCCGAGACCAGGTGATTCACCACGCTCCTTCTCCAGGCAGGCCACCGGTGTTCCGGAGCGGTTGCTTTTAGTCCAATCAACTCACCACTCGCCTCCTCCTCTGGCAACGGCCTGTGGTTCTGATGCAGTCACTCCCAGACTAAGCGTCCCACCGCTCTCCTCCTCCAGGCAGGCCACCAGTGTTCTGGAGCAGCTGCTCCGAGTTCAAACAGCTCGTCACGCAGCTCCTCCTTTGGCAACCGCCCGCAGCTCTGATGCAGTCACTCCCAGGTCAAACAACAAGCCATGCTCCTCCTCCTCCTCCGGGCAACCTCCCGGCACTCAGGAGCGCTAGCTCTGAGTTCAAACAGTTCACCACGCAACTCCTCCTCTGGCAACCGCCTGTGGTTCTGATGCAGTCACTCCCAGACCAAGCGTCCGGCCGTGCTCCTCCTCTTCCTCCGGGCAGTCCACCGCCGCTCTGGAGCGCCCACTCTGAGTTCAAACAGCTCACCACGCAGCTCCTCCTCTGGCAACCGCCCGTGGCTCTGATGCAGTCACTCCTAGACCCAAGCGACCCGCCGGGCCTCTCCTCCTCCTCCGGGCAACCCCCCGGTGTTCAGAAGCGGTCACTCTGGGTCCAAACAGCCTTCCACGCAGCTTCTCCCCAGGCAGCCGCCCGGAGCCCCAGCGGCTGCTTGAGTCCAAGCGCTGTGCTGAGCCGCCTCCTCTACGATGATCCCAGTTGTCCGTGTTTACCGCTCCAGTGGGGGGAGGGGCGTCTCGCCGAGCAACTCCACTTCACAAATTCCCTGCGTTCCGGGGCTACTGCCCCATCCGGGATGCCTCCCCAACAGGAGAGACTCACCCGGCAGCTTTGAGTTGGTCCCAAGTCTCTCACTATCTCCTCTTTTGAATCTTGTGTCCTGGAGCAGCGTGAAATGCAGCCACCCTCTAGTCCGCCATCTTGGCCCGCCCCCTGTTATTTTGTTTTTAATATTTAATAATTTCCTACCACCAGTGCTATGTAACAAGTTTCAATCATGGTTTGCCTGAGATAAAAGCAGGAGGATCCCCTGGGGTGAAAGTGTCAGAGCCTGTATCTTCCTGGTATTGGGGTGCTTTTGGAGAACAGGTAGAGCAGAACAACTTGGAGCTTCATAACTTCTTCACCCATATAATGTGCTCCTTGTGTTTCATGATCTTAGAACACACAGGGCATTTGAAGTGAGGGGGTTAGGACTGGAAGGAGCCTGAACCTGCTACTACTGTTTTCTGATCCTATTTCATGGCCATAATCACCTTTTTGCTTGCACAACCAAGATCTGCTTCTCTCATATCCAGGTGCCACTATGACATCACAGTGAGCAGAAAGGAATTGACTGGACTCCATGCTTCTCAATTCTCAGTCTGAGCACGAGACAGTGACTGAGGTTGATATCTCCATGTCTCACTGTGCAGGTCACATTCCCTGTGTCTCATGAGGTTGCGTGGACCTGTGCTGCCCACTTCCTGCATCACCTGTAGCTTCATACTGACACCTGCTCAAGTATTCTACCAGCTTTCACAAGTGGAAATTCCATCAGGAGAAACATTCCAGAAGCTCTCATGGAATTGATACATTTCCATTCCCTGTCTTAAAATATGTAGACAGATTCCTATGAGCCATTAATCACCAAGATGTATGAACCTAGCCCAAAGAACAGCACCATTTCTTCAAAATTACTCCACTGTCCTAATGATATCTAGTGACAACATGTTCATAATTTCACCCAGTTTAATGGAATAGTGCCCAGGGAAATCCTTTGGGTCAAGAACTGTTGACCAGAGTATTTCAAAGCTAAGTGTATAGAAACAGAAGATTTAAAGGGGCTTAGTAGGAACAATAGAGACAATGGGAATGAATGTTTGTTTCTGAAGAGCTAATAATCTGTTTTTGGGAGAAACAGACCACACAGGGTTAGTGCTTCTGAGTCTTCACCACACCCAGCAGGACAGGATATCAACTTCAGAGGGATGAGTACCAAAGTAGCTTGATTCCTGTTAGTTTCTCCTCTTTTGTAAAATTTTTAATTTTATTTGTTCCAATTAGTTGTACATGACCGTCTCCTTCTTTTAATTCAGCTAAACTTGAATACATATTGACATCATGGTCAAGATCACTCAGGTTTTTTATTTTTCTATAAGTGAGTTGCTTTTTCCAATGGTGTATTATATTAGAATGCTCTAGCATATATTAAACCTCTCTGAAAATCTCCACATATTCATGGAAGCCCAAGAATGAAAGCAAAGGCACACACAAGAATCACTCATAGCCTTCCCTCAGGGCCACTGTGGTCCCGTGAACATTTGGTGTCTGTCTGGTCCCATGGTGTGGATATAATATTAGGGATCAACAGTGGTCTGCCTTCTTTGTGAGTCAAATGATCACAAATGCCAGTGGTCTCATGAACTGGGTGGGATGAAGTTGATACTATTGAAATCCAAGCAGGATTTCAGAACATTGTTTCATGAGTCTACATGGAATAGTACAAGATGACTATCTACAGTCTATGTGTTTGTTCATGCTAATTATTGATAGTTCCTGCTCCATAATGACTTTTAAATGGGAAATTCATTTAGAATGTATTTATTTTAAATTCTTTCTCATCTTTCAATGTCTGGGCATACCTCCTTCAAAAGGACATTGTCCCTTAACTTCCCACTGAGTTTTTTGCAAGACATGATAATCTGACAAACCATTTGCATCTCAGTCCATAAAGCCAGAAACCTCAGGAGAGAGACCATAACATATTCCCAGTCCAATGTCTACAGTCAATGTCTGCAGAGAGGGCAGCAGGTGCACATCCAAGTGAAAAGGTCAAAAACTTGGGGTTGATGTCCATGCATGGTGGGAGGATAAAGGCATTCTCAGGTCAGAAAAGCATGTGGGAACACAAAAGATGAGTGTCCTCTGTTTCTCCTATATTCCACCTAGTACAGCCACCTACACTGAACATCATACCAACTTTCCTGAACATGCTTTACTAACACTCTATGACTCCAAGCTTCTCTCCATCCAGCCAGACTGACACTACACACTGTCCATAACACAATGATACAGAGGCAACAAGTTCTGCCCTGAATTAGACCAGGAGGAGTCTTGTCCCCTCTCTGCTTCTAGAGCTGAGGAGCAGCAAGGGGACCTTTGGGAAGAGGACCTTTCTCTTCCCTTGTAGAAAATCCTCCCAGTGACCTCAGAGCCTGGTTGCCCCTGAGACATGTTCTCAGCAGGTGAGGCACCAGGAGGAGCAGCTGTAGCAGCCCTGCTTCACACTTCTGACAGAGGAGGCTATTCTGAAAATCTTCCTATGTGAGCCACTCTAGTGGTGCAGATGCCCTTGGACAAGTGAGGTCCTTGGTAACCATGAGGGAGAGAAGCTGAGAAGGAGAGGGGGAGGGAATGGTGTGTTAACATGGAGAGTTGGTTCTTAAAGTTTCAGGAGGCTGAGTGTGGGGCCGTCAGGACAGGTTCTCCCCTATCCTGACCTGCCTTGTGTGGAAAGTGCTTGGCAGATGTGAATGAAGAATATTTACATCAAGAGATGATTCTGGATTAACCAGGTGGGCCCTGAATGCAGCTGAGTTTTTCTCATAACAGAGAGGGAGGTCTAACACAGAAGAGGAAAGGCCATGTGAACATAGAGGCAGACACTGGGGGAATGTGGCACATCCAGGGAAGCTGAAGCCTCCAGAAGCTGGAGACACAGGAGGCAGAATCTGCCCAGAACCTGCATAGAAAGAAATCCTACCCCCAGTGGCCTGGACCTGACCCATGGATTGCAACCCAGCCATCTGTAACACCCCAATTGACTGTCTGCTGTTTTAAGTCAAGAGCCTTTTAGTAACTTTTTACAACAGCCCTAAGTGACTAACAGAAACAGGGCTCAAAAACCCCAGACTGAAGGTGATGAGGTCATTTGTAATCTAATTTGACTTTCCAATGCTACACATAAATGGATAGAAAGAGGTTTCTATGGTGGAAAAATGCACATTTTCCCCACAGTGTATGATACCAAGCAAAACTTCACTGCCCCAAGTACGCAGAAGACAGGCAGGTGCACACCATTACATGGGACTGTGTCCAAATGGAAAAGACTTTATTGCAGGTTAGTTAACATGGAGGCAGTAGAACAGATCACATCTTCATCTCCTCTTGGCCAGTCAAGAGGGCTTCTAAGTACTTTGGGGAGTCAATGATGTCTTGGGTGGTCTTGAATGAATGTAGTTGTATCTTTGAAAGTTTTCACTGCTGCTTTTCTGTATTATGATATTATGGTCAGCTACCCAGCTCTTCATTTTAGTGTGAAGAGCTTCCAGCTCTTCATCTAAGCTTCTGTTGGTTTGAGAATTTTAGTTTTACCCAGTTAGGGCCATCCTCAGGTCAGACTTCTAGGTGCCTCCCAGAACATGTTCTATAAAATGTCACACATGACAGCTGGAAATGAGAAACTACTTTAAAGTGCTAGCAGTAGGGGAAAAGGTTCAGATGCACTTTGATTGTATAATTAGGAGCCAGGGGCTTGTGGATGTTTGGTAGAGGAAAAGAAGAAAAAATACTTGGGGAAGTCAGTGCCTGTGGCTGGCAGTTGCCAAAGTCAGGATTCTACCTCCTGTGGAGTCCTGGAGACAGGGCTTATTCCTATGATGATTTTACTCTTAGTCATGATTCTCAGGTCCTTGAGAGATGCTTCTGAGTGGCAATGGTTTATATTTGCAATTGTAGGCCTTAGTAAGTGCCCAGCAGGAAGCTTGACCTAGAGCAGGTCTTGGTTCCATATAACCAGGTAACACTGTAAATATTGACACTTTCAAAAATAAAAACTGACTGGGAATATCGTTAGTAGCATCTTCATTCCAAGATATTTAAGGGTGCATAAAACTGCCCTGGGCACTTTTCTCCAATAAGTGTATATATGTCATGGTCCATGGTATGGTCCACCTCAGGGCAACCTTGAGATCCTTAGTGTTCCATTGACAGGTGAGGGGACATTCATAGGATGGGCATTTGCCCACAGTCATATGGAAGGGAAGGGCAGAGAAGGGGCCTGACAGAGCTGTCCCGATTCTGCTTTCTGAGATGGCCTGAGACCTTCAGCAGCCTCCTTGTGTAGCAGCAGCTGTGGTAAGATTGCTGCCTTAGTAGTGACAGGAGGAGGCACATGCCCTGAAAAAAGCTCAGCTACTTACAGAATGATATCTATCCAGACATGCCAGGCAATATGAACAGTGCAGTGTGAGAAAGCAAGAGCTTGAACCAGGCCTGGTTTCTGTTACTGCCAGGCTGGGACATGTTGGTCCTTAGGTAGGTCTTGCAGAGGATGAGACCCTCTCTTCTGGGACAGAAGGAGGGAAACTAGAGACAGGGTCAATTTTAGGAACCCACTAGCCTCTAAGTCAGAAGAAACATGAAGACCCTCAAACATGAACAGCAAGCAAGTGCTCATTCCATGTAAAGTGATTCTTGTCAGAGGCAAAACACTTGAACATCATCCTGTGCAGGAAAACATCATGTCCTCACACTGAGGATCAGGATCCTCCTTCCTCATGAGTCAGAGCAGCAGAAAAGGAAGGAGCCAGAATGGACCATGTCCATGGGGTGGTTCTGAGGCTGCTCCTGCTCAGGGAGGGCCAGGATGCTGGATTAATCTGTGGCTGTCATGGGGAGTCATTTCACC
The DNA here is from genome assembly GCF_902686445.1 of Sciurus carolinensis. Taxonomy (NCBI): domain Eukaryota; kingdom Metazoa; phylum Chordata; class Mammalia; order Rodentia; family Sciuridae; genus Sciurus; species Sciurus carolinensis. The sequence continues at coordinate 18,340,372 of NC_062227.1, read as the reverse complement.
CTGGTCTCAGTGGTTCAAACAGTAGAGATGTGTCTTTTCAATGTTCTGGAGATGGAAGGTTCAAGATCAAGGGGCAGCAGATCTATTTAATTTTCCCTTCTTTCTGTGTCCTTAGAGGCTCCTCCTTGATGCCTGAGAGTGCTGGAGAGATCTCCCTAGAGAAAGAGCTCCCTCGGCTTCTACTCAGGAGGATATTGTTCCTGTGAAATCAGCGTCACCTGGGTGACCTTATTTAACCTCCATTCCTTCCTGTAGACTATTTCTCCAAACACATCAACAATGGGGTGGGGCATCCACATATGCATGGAAGTGGCATTATCAACACTTAAGAGGTGACATTGGTGACCCTTTAGAGGCAGGTGCAATGGCAAGCCTGGGTTTCCAGTCTCAGAGCACTAACACAGAGAAGTTTTGCTGTACAACTCAGCTCCCTGGAGGTTTCTCCATATTCTCCTCAACACACAGACCCTTCCCCAACTCAAGTCTGCAGTTCTCTCTGTAGTTAAGGGACAGTATCACTCTATTACTTATCTCCTTTTTCCAAGATCAAGCTTATTTTTGCAAATTGTGGTCTCTTCTCCCACCTAAAGATGAACCTGTGTCATTGCATCTCACAGTGAGAGTCAGGCCTAAAGAAACTTCAGAGTTTCTTCTCTGTTCCTGATGCAGCTCATCCTATTGCATCTGTCACCAGAGGAATTCTGTAGAGAACACAAAATGATTACTCGTGTGATCCAGACATCAAGTTGAGGACACAATATTAAGAGACAAGTTTATATTCAGGAAATTTAATAGTCCTGTGACAGGGGTTGGGCACTGGGTTCCATGTGAGATGTCACAGGAGTGGATTCACAAAGACTTCTGAGAGTATAATGGCAGGGGTGGCTGCAGCCCTGTTCTCCCCATCTAGCTCTGTCAATGTAGCCTAGTGCCTACCATTCCAGAAGTCTTCCAGAGCTGACTCTAGACCACAGCAACTACAATAGCTGGGGAAAGACTTGAGGGCACCAGACCTGTGCCTAGCAACTGGAGAGGATTGTGTTCTGAGCTTCAGCACCAAGAATGAACTTGTGAATCTTTCAGACCAACACTGGACATCAGAATCTCCTGCCATGATAAAAAGATCTACATCTGATCTATTACACACAGGGCCACCTTTGAGACTAAGCACTCTAAAGAACAAAGTACAAATGAAATGCTTATTGTAAAAGTCAATTTAGTCTATTTTTATGGAGTCACTGTGGCTAGCGTGCACCACATGAGACAGCACAGTTCTAAAAGCAGTAGCAGCACAGTCACTGCACCCATCAGAATACTAATTGACAGGAACGCAGACTGCTGCATGACACAGCAACAGTAATAGACATAGGCATGCCCTGCCTTGAGGATACTTTATTGAGACTGATGTTGCCATCAGATCCACAGCCACTGAACCACGGAGATCCTGGGACTCAAATGGAAGCATGGTGAGCTCAGGTGATCCAGTGGTCTGTTGGACCCAGTTCAGGTACATTTCCCACCTGTTTGCTACTATGGGAGTTGAGTGTCCCCACAGATCCATGAGTTGAAGGCTTGACCCTATGGAGGTGCCATTTGGAGATGCTGTGGAATTTGGGGTAAGGGAACCTCATAGGAGGCCCTTAGGTCCTAATGGTAATATCTCAAAGGGGATCATGGTTACCCAAGGCTCTTATTATGCCTTGTCCTCTTTGTTTCCTGGTTCCTAAGGTAAATGGTGAACATTTTCTCACACTGTCCCATGATGTGCTGTCCTTGCACAGGGTTCAAAACAAGAGGGACACCTCACATTGGACAGGAACCTCCAGAATCTGAGCCAAACAAACATGTCCTCCTTATAAGTTATTTTCTGTGGTGTTTCACTTTAGTAAGGTAAAATGAAGTGCAGCATAATAGGTGAAGCTCAAGGAGATGCAGCAGGCACTCTGGAGATGGAAACAGACACTGCCCTGAGACTTGAACTCTGGGACACCTGTCTCTGCCCTGTGTCCTGCCTGCCTGTGCAGATATCTCCAGAGAAGGAAGTGTGAGGACTCCCTTCCTCAGGGTCCACAGAAGCCTGCAGACTCTCAGGAGACTCTGAGTAGACATGGCACAGAGCACACTCTTTCCAGCCATTCTCTTCAGCTGAAGGCCTGACCCAAGAGGATGCTCTACTAACACTGTCCATAGGAAAATGGGTGAGTGTCCACCTACTTCCTAAAGACCTTAAGCCACTGTCTCAGGAGGTGCATCTGAGGACTGTGATTCAGTTTTTGTGTAACAAGTCCTAGGTCCTGTAGGGAGTGCTGACAAGGTGGATTTGAAGGAGCTTCAATCTGGGTTTCACCAACTGAGTCTCAGATACACATATGCTGTGTGTGTTTTTTCTTATGTTTGACAGGACCTGAATCACTTCATAGAAAGAAATACAGAATGCAAAATATCTACTGTGTGTATCCAATAAAATATAAAATTCATTACAGTATAATTTATTTTGATCATCAAAAACATCTAAATGGGCTTTTTATATTCAAGAAATTGTATCATTAGAGTTGAACCTGGAAACAAAATGGATAATAGGTCAGCAGGTCCCCTTGCTTCCTTAAGACCCAGATTTTCCCTTCTTTATTTTGAATATAAAATGTAAGATGCTTAACTTACTGAAATATGGTATTGAAAGTCATATCTTTGAAGTGGCAGATGCGATAGTAGAAAATAGTCTAGTTGAACTAACCCTAACAGAGAAGATAAAGCATGGTATCCTCAGGGAATTCCTTGAACAGGAGGTGAGGTCAATAAGTACTTTAGTTCTGCCATTTGGAGGATCAAGATGTTTATTCCCTGAGATAGAGACTGGATCTCAGAAGGCTGGGATCACCAAAGGAATAAGATTTACCTGCACCTATGATCAGTCAGACACCTCAGAGACACCTCAGGGCATCTGAGTGTGTGGTCAGTCAGGTTCCTCCAGAGAAAAAAATTCACAGGAGATAGAGGACTGAGCATGTTATCATATGCAAGGGCCTTATTATGAAGAATTTATACACACTTTTCAGGAGGGTGAGAAGTCCCAAGATCTGTAGTGGGAGAATGATGGAACCAGGAAAACCAACGATGTGTTGAGCCTGATGTGATAGATTGAAGATCCATAAAAACCCATGGTCCTGTGAAAGTTCCTCAGCAGACCATCACCAGTGTAGGTCTCAAGCAGTCAGGCAGGAGGAGGTCTTCCTTACTCCCAGGAAGGTGGGCTTGTGTTCTATTTGGCCAAGTTGTGAGGTTCACCCACATTAGAAAAGGCACTCTGCATAACTCAGCCTACATACTCAATGTAATCTCATGCAAAACCCCCTCATGTATACACCCAGGATACTGTTTCACCAGACACATGGATGCCCTATGACCAAAGCAAGAGAACACAGAAGACTGACCGTAACTGTTTTGAAGTGAGTGGCCATCAACCCGGCTGCTTTAAGTCTGCTCCCTCAAACTGTCTCCAAGCTATTTCCTTCTTGGTCCTCCTCATGGATGAATTTACAGACAGTTTACTAGGTGTTGAGCTTTGAAGATGCAGCTGCTGAAGGTTAGAATTGCACCAGTGTTGCTTATCACCACTATAACAGAAGCTCCATAGGGGAGATGGGATTAATTTGATCTCCTGTGTGTTCATAAAGCAATGCAAATTATCTGCAATATATTAAATAACTGTTTGTCAGGGTTACTCAATACCAGACCATATTCTTTTCACATGGGGCAATATCATTTCCCACATTCATATTTTTTACTACAATTAATTTTATGTAACACACTTTTTAATGTTTTAAATATTTTTAGAGTACACCTGTGTCACACCTGGTGTGCACATTCTTCTACAATTAACAAATCCCCATTCTCTGGAATGTTTTTGACCTCCCCAAACTAAAACTCTGAATTCAGTAAGTAATAACTCTTTTCCCAATTCCCCTTCCCTTAAATCCACCAGGTACTTGTCCTCAGGACATTTTACTTTCAGGTTTCTTATAAAAGTGGAAATCATTCAGTGGATGTCCTGTTACTGGCAAAACACTCCTTACTTGCTGTCCTAAACTTTCCTCCATGGGTATAATGTACCAGAATTTTCTTCCTCCTAAGGCTTTAGAATACATTTCCTGATGTACACTCTGCTGTAGTTGATCTCCTCATTCATGCATGGGAACTGGTTCCTTTCTACCTTTGACTGTTTTGAGCGATGCTGTCAACATTAGTGTATGAAGTGTGCTCAAGGTTCAGCTCACACATCTCTGGTGTCTTCTCAGAAGAGCAATTGCAGTAGCCTGGGTTGATTCTGCATTCAACATTTAGGAGCTCCAGACTGTGTTCCACTGTGGCTGGACCACTATACTCACAGTCATGCCCAAGGCTTCTAAGTCATTCACATTCTGCCTAAGGCTTGTCATTTGTTGGTGTTTTCATGAAGCCATGATAATGCAGGTGCAATGGGATCTCACAGGGTCTGCAATCTGGCTTCCTAATGATTACTGATGTTGCACATTTGCTCATGTATTTATTAGCACTTTGTGAGTCTGTTGCAAAGCCTGATATTTTGCCCATGTAACTGGTTTTTATTGTTATAGAATTGAACTTCTTCACATACTATGAACATCTACCCTCACCTCATGTATGACTTGTCATTTTTTCTCTCAATTTCCTGTTGCCTTTTCACTCTGCTCACAGTGCTGTCAGAAGGGTATTTAGTGTGTGTGTGTGTGTGTGTGTGTGTGTGTGTGTGTGTGATGAAGTTCTATTTATCATGTTTTCTTTTCTTGCCTTTTCAACGTTTGAGAAGTTGAAAACCATGATGGTTTCCCTTTGGGTTATCAGTGTAAAGTTTTACTGATTTGGTCCTTAAATTATGGTCATTCATCCATGTGTGGTCAATCCTTGTGTAAGGTGTAGGATTAGGGTCTAACCTCCTTGTCTTCCACATGGATATTCCACTTTATGCTATTTTTCAGTTTTCATCTCTAATTTATTGGCTTGCTACCCCCAATAAATTGAACCTGTCTATATGTGAGTTCTTTTCTGTGTTTTCTTTGAGGATATGTTTACATTTGAACCTGTATTGTGGAGTGTTGATAGGTAGGCACAAAGCAAGTTTTGAAAGGAGATGGTGTGAGGCATTCAAGTCTTTTTTACATGTTTCAAGATCCCTTTGCTATTCAGGCCCCTGGAGATTCTACATGAAAATTAAAGAGAATGTTTTTATTTCTTCAAAAATTTTGTTGCCATTTTTATGGTTGAGATAGCAGTGTCTCCCAGAATCTCAAGTGTGAGACAATGCAGAAATGTTCAGAGGTGAGGGAAGTAGATAATAAGAGGTGCAACATAAACTCTGGGTTAATCCACTGGTATGGATTAACTGGGTGGTAACTTAGGTAGGATATGGTTGAAGGAGGTAGGTCACTGGGATTGGACCTTTGGGGTTTACATTTTGTCCCTGGTGAGCAGGGTTGTCTCTCTGCTTTCTGGTTGCCATATTCTGACTTGCTTTCTTCTCCCAAGACATTCTGTCATGATGTTCTCCCTCCCCTGGAGCCACAGAAATGGAGACAACCAGTCATGAACAGAAACTCTGAAACCATGAGCCAAAATAAAACTGTCCTCTTCTCAGTTTTTTGTTAGGTATTTTCATCTCAGCACTGAAAAGCTTTCAAAATCAGTCACTTTGATAGGGATTACATTCAGTCTGTAAATAAGGGTGCATAGCATTTGTGCCTTAACAGATTCAGTTTTCCAGTCTATGAATATGACTTGGATTTCCTTTATTTCTGTTATTGCTATTTTTATTCATTGAAATTTTGTACTTCAGATTCTAAATGTCTTTAACCTCATTGGGTAAGTATATTCTTATGTATTTATTTCTTTTTAAACATCCTGTAGGTTTAATTTTTCTAAAATGTCTTCTTCATATTGTTCCTTTTCAGTGTGGAGAATGCAGTTTTTGTTGATTATTGAATTTTTATACATTTTACTCAGTAGGCCCTGGGTAGACAGGGCACAGTGTCCACTCTCCACAGTCACTGTAGCTGGGACTGTTGAGAACTTTCTTGACTGGTAACCCACCTGATCTATGAACAGCAAGTTCTTCTCCTTAGGACCATCCTCCTCTTCCAAAGCTTTCCTAGATTTGGGTAATTTCTCCCCTCTTCTCTATGGCTAATGTAGTCTCAGTGCAAACAATTACTTCCCTTCCCCAAATTTTTATTCTAAATATACCTCTGGTTGTAAGGCAAGTAAGCATATTTCCAGCTGCTATGGAGCTTTTTCACTGGCTGATGCAGGAGCTTGTCCCAACACCTGATGCTGTTCTGATAAGCATCTGAAAAGGAGAAAAAATTCCATTCATTTCAGGAAAAGTAGTCAGCACAACTTTGGTTGAACAGGCAGTGACCATCTTCCTTCCCTGTGCCACAGTGACTTTGGAAAGTACCAGGAGGACAGAGGTGCTGGCAGCATAGGAGAACTCTTCCTCAAGTTCTCAGTTCTGGCTGGGTCTCAGCTTCACTGAATTAAATAGCCTTAGTAAACTAGGCTGTGGCCTGCTGATGGTTGTGCAGAGAGTGGTAACCCTCTTCATATTTCTAAACCAAGAACATCCTGGATATCAAAAAGATTGAATCCTACATGGATGAAAAGATTCAAATATTTCCATCATTTTTTTGACTGCAGCATCTGAATGTTCACTCTTCAGAACATAATTGCATAAATAATAAGTCTCCAAGTCTCAGTAAATGGATATTGGCAGTGTAAGTAGTGATCCTGATACTGGGTTTTTATTTTCTTTGACATAAGCCTGCTTCCATTACTCTTTTTCTCTTTCTCTTTCTCTCTCTCTCTCTCTCTCTCTCTCTCTCTCTCTCTCTCTCTCTCTCTCTCTGTCTCTCTCTCTTCCTCTCTCTCTCTTTCATCACACTTTGCTAAAATCAGCTCCTTTACAAGCATTTTGCAAGGCCCTAAGCAACTTAGCAAGAGTCTGTCTCAAAGTAAAACATGAAAAGGGCCCAGGATATGGCTCAGAAGTTAAGGGATCCTTGGTTCAATCCCAGGTGCCAAAAATAAAAAAAATAATTACAGACATTGCTAAGGTTTTGACTCAAACTTTTCACCATGATTTCTAGATGAGGATCAGTTCAGTGTGGCCAGTGAAGAGGTGGTGGACCTTTCAGAAATGGGACCCAGTGAAACTTGACAGGTGACTGGGGCTGTGGTCCTGGAAGGACTAGTCCTGGTCCCATAGAGGAAGGGAGTCCTCTCTAAAGAGGGTTGTCATAAAGCAAGACCACACCACAGTAATGGCCACTGCAGCACCCAGCTGGTTTCCTTCCCACTTACACACCACAGTGTAACCAAGGCCATGAGTCCTCACCTGATGACAACAGGTGGGACTGCCAAGTCATGCACTTTCAGTGTGGAAAACCAAGTTAGACCTCTTTTGTTAACTTGGGTCAGGTGTTTTATTGTGGTAACAGAAGTAACACAAATATAAATTTCCTGTTTTTACTGCTAAAATGACTTTTAATTCAAATTGTCTCATGTGGATTCATTGGAGCTACAGAAAACCTCTCTTAAAGTAAAATGTTCTAATAGTAGGTTGAAACAATCATATCAGTCAAAATACTTGCTGAAATGCAGGTCCTTACCCAACACATTTGAGGTGCTTCCATACCATGAGGACTCAGCTGCTGCTGCTGAGTTCTGGGCAGATTTTGAGTAGCGGGGCAAACAATGCTACATCAACATTTAGCTGGTTTTGCTTTTATTTTTGTCATGAAGAACTTTTCAGTGGATTGTGCAAGGACCTGATATGCTTCTTGAAATTTCTTCATTTTATGTGTATCTGAAACTTAATAAAGTTTTCTAGCTATGATTACAAATTAGAAATGGTACAGTGGGACACCTATAAAAATATTCTGGGCCCTGCCTTTATGAGGTATTCCAACTGTTAGGGAGCAATGACCATTCCAGGAGGTCAGCTTTGACTGCTGTCATCACCAGAACTTCTGGAAGCACAATACCCAGGATGCTTTTCCTCTCTGCATTCTGTGGAGATGCTTCATGAGTTCACTTAACTTAGAGTGAGAAGCTAAAAGAAGAAGATTTCACACCAAACATTGCATTTACAGGCAGACATTTGGACCATGGTGAGGACTGGTGAAAAACCAGTGAGGTGCTGCAGGCATCTGAGGCATCAGTTCCACAACTGGGCTCCCACACAGGTCAGAGGATACATTGCCAACAGCCTGTGCCTTCAGTGGCAGGTGAACTCTGGCTTCTGGGGAGCATGAGAAAATCTCCCATTTGTAGCATTTGCTGCCATGCATGTAATATCCCCCAGCCTTTCAAAAGTGGTTAGGTGAACTCTAACTATCTACATTAAAATAATTACTGCATGGATTTTGTTGGACAGATGTGCTCTGGCCCCTGAAAGAGAAGCAGAGAATTCCTCATTTATAATATCAAATTTTTAATGTTTTCTTGTTGTTTTCATAGCTTTGGCTAACATAGTCCATACTGTTTGAAAGAATGCTGTTTAGATTCTCATTCCTTGCACTTAAGAACGATTTCTGCATGGCACTCACAGAGTGCATTTGTTGCTGTAAACGTTCCAGTTCTTTTTATATCCCATACCCCTAAGTTTGTAGGGTTTGTGCTCTTAATTAAATAAGGACAGATAGTATCATATCTGTCCTGCTGTGACTGAGGAGAGGGGATTCTCTATGCACAGGGTGTGTATGGAGGAATTAGTCATGGCAGGCAAGCTTTTTAGGTTACATCTTGTCCATGGCTCCCTGTGCTCTATTTCTCTCTGGTCCTGACTGCCAGGTCCTGAACTGCTTTTCTACTCTACACCCTTCTGCCATGATATTCTGTCTACCTTGGGCCCAGATCCATCTATGACATGAACCATTGAAACCATGAGCACAAAATAAACTTCACTCCTCTGAGATTGTTCTTGTCAGACTGTTCTATCACAGTGGTGATAAAAGTGACTAGAATGCTGGGCCCCAGCTGTCAATCCGCATCATCAATGTCATTCCAGGAGCACATCTGCCGTTAGCACTTTCCACTCCTGGTTCCCTGTAGAGTTGATCACTAAGGGGCCAAGTAGAAAGGATCCTGTACAAGCCCCCAGCACTTTTGCTAAGACCTGTGCACACAGGTGAGAACAGAGAAGCCCCTGGGAGGGCTCCAGCACTGAGGGCAGCTCCACCTCCACCACTGGGATCCCAGAAAGCCTGAGGGCCTCATGAACAGAGGGTTTACACCTTCTACGGCAGAGACACACTAATGGCTGGGGAGGACCAGAGCACATCTTCATTTCTATTATCTGTGTCTTTTTTTGCCCAATACTCAGGAATTAGAATCACCACAAACAAATGATGAATTTCTAAGGTGAATAATGTGAGAATTTCAAGATTTCATGATCAGTGTACATAGGTATAGAAAATTCACACTGCAATCTACAGATTCATATATTATTAGCAAAAAATAAAAGAAAAACAGAAGACCGTCATTTAGGCTCTCATTCTCTTGAAAAATTCATGCGTGGAATGCCTACAGCAGCTTCATCTGTGCTGTTTGAATCTAAACCAATGCCATAACCTCTCTCCTCAGGTGCAGTGATTCATGTCCCTTAATAAACAAGGAGATGTAATTCCATGTCTGTCTGCTGCTGCTGAGCAGAGGAAAGAGAGTGAGAGTTCAGAAGAACTCCTTACTTCAATCCCCTAAAACCTTCTAGTGCCCTCAGAGCCTGGCTGTCTCTGAGCAGTGCTCTCAGCAGATATAGGCAAAAGAAAGAGCATCAGGGGTAGCCCAGCCTCAAACATCTGCTTCTCTGGGAGGTTTGTGTCATAGCCTGTATCACTGTGGTAGTGGGACTGATCCACTGCCTCTATGCCACTTACTCTATGACACTAACTCTATGGTACTTCAAGTTGCAAATTGGTTACATAGTAGATGAGGAGCTTAGGCACTTGTCATGGCTTCTGCTGATATCAGTGTAATTAATTGCTAATACTCAGACATGCTTGGCAATTAGTGGTAATCCTGTCTCCTGGAAATTTAGATGGGCAGGATGGAGATTCAGTCAGCTGGATTTCACATCTGGAGCCTGATATTGGAAAAAAATAAAATAAAACAAAGATTTGCACAAGTAGACATGCTGTCAGAAGACTTCTGGGCAAAGGCAGTCAGCAGTGACCACAATGCCTTGAGTATATCTTCAGTGCTATCTCTTCTTGCCTGGGAGGCAGAGCAGCTGGAGACCCAGGAACTGAGCAGGGGCCCTCACATCCATATTGTGTCCTGACAGGGACTGACTCCTGCACAAGGTGTGACCAATCTATTAAGAAGTCCTCAGGGCTGGGTAGAACTGGGCACAGCTGCAGTTCTGGCTCATCTGTCACTCAGCACAGGCCCCATGTTCTAGGTGTCCCAGGTCAGATTAGGACAGCATAGATTTGCCTGCAGAAAACATGTTTCCCCCCTGGGGGCCACAGAACAGATTCATTCCACTGTCCTGTTAGTGGTGACCTATCACTCTCTTTATCATTAAGAAAATGGTTTATAGTATTTACTTTTTCCATTCTTCTTTCCTTCCTTTCTACTTCCCTCCCTCTCTCCCTCCCTCCCTCCTTCCTTCCTTCCTTCTTTCTTTCTTTCTTTCTTTCTTTCTTTCTTTCTTTCTTTCTTTCTTTCTTTCTTTCTTTCTTTCTTTCTTTCTTTCTTTCTCTTTCCATTATTTTGGTGTACTACAGATTGAACCCAGTGATTCTTAACCACTGAGCAACATCCCCACCCTATTTATATATTTTTAAACACTTTGAGGCAGGGTCATGTTAAATGACTTAGTGCATCACTAAATTGCTGAGACTGGATTTGATCTTGAGAGCATTCTGCCTCACCCTCCCTAGCCAGTGCAAATACAGGTGCACACCATGCATCCAGCTCTAAGATTTCTTAAGAACAATTCTGTTATAGCCTATGTAGACAGGAATACAACAGGGAAGGAGGAATTCTATCATAATTCTAGCCCCTCCTGCCTCAGTCTCTCCAATGCACTTAAACACAGGACACTGCTTCTCTCCAGAAGAACTGGCCACAAGCCCAGACATGTGTCCAAGTTCTTTTCTAGAGAAGTTACAATGATTTTAGAAGCAAGTTTTAGTTTCTTTCATCACTCTTGAGAAGGTTTAACAAATAAACCCATAAGGTCGAAGCATGTGGGAATTTGCAATAGTTCAGTGAAAATGGAAAAGACACAGGTTCACTCTATTTGTGTTTTAGTCTTCACCACATTGGATGTTCAAACTTGGGCTTAATGTCTCCTGGGTCAGGGAGGCCTATGTGAGTTTCAGTTCATGTCCTTCATATCTGTTCCATGGAGATGTGCTTGGCCAAGAGTTTCTGCTAAATTCTGTTCATTAGGATCAAAATCCTCGAGAAACCATATGAACTCTCACTGCTTTTATAGGCCTCTAAGCAGATCCCATGTGCCCCCAATGCCTGCTCCTTCCCTGGAGGAGCTCACCTGTCCTCACCATGCACAGTAGCATGGAACTTGTGCTCAATAAACTGCAGAAGGCACAGTTGTGTGTGTGGAGAACTTGGCCCTGTGAACTTCACTATGCTTCTAAGTGGAATTGAACAGAAAATTAAGGTCCCAAGGCAATCTTTGTCTGGAGGGTTGGAGCAAGCCAGGACACAAGGATGAATATGGTGTCACATTCTGATTTTCCTAGTGACAACCCTGGTTTACATTTGTGGAAATGAGGTCTGTGCATTAAAATCCAGCAGAGTCCTTCAGGCACTGGACTAAATGGGAGAGACTGAAGCAGGGGCTCAACCAGGGCTGAGCTCAGGCTGGAGCTGCCTGAGAGCTGCAGGCTCTGGCCCTGGGCTGTGAGGAGCAGCTGATCTCCAGAGAAATGGTGCTAAGGACCTGGGGAAGAACAAGCCCTGCCCTTGGGCTGACTGGCAGGGGATCTAGTGAAGGAAGGTGCTCAAGACCCACTGTGGCTGCTGAGTCAAGCAGAGAGCCAAAAGCCAGGGTGAGGAAAAGACAAGGAGTCAGAAATGGGCCTGGGTCTCTGGGTGGCTGTGCTCACTGCTGACCTCACTGGTCCTGAGGGCAGAGACCCTGGGGATGCCAAAGAGGAGGGCAGCAAACCACAGAGCCTACTCTCACTCAGAATTCAAATATTCTTGGAAATTAAAGGAGTATTGTACACCATACATATACTACATAAATTATAATTTGTATAGCTATATCTGTATAAATATGCATCAGTAATAAAAGTATTTGTATATGTGCACATCGTACTGTGATTATTTTTATAATGTATGGATTTCAGGTATTTTTATTTTGCTTTTTTATTTGTTTGTTTCAGTTCTGGTGATCCAATCAAGACCTCAGAGTTGCTAGGCAATCTAGGAACTCCATAGCAAGTTTTTAAAAATTTTATTTGAGATGGTATGTAATTTGCTCAAACCAACCTCATGCCTGTGATTCTCCTCCTTCAGCCTCTAAAGCATATGGGATTAGAGTCTTGTGCTACCAGTTATGGATGACCATAAGTCTGCTACAGTGAGGTTGGACATTGACATCCACAACTCATGGCATCCTCCCAACCCCAGAAAACTGAGCAACATGGTCTGCCCTGTGCTCCTGCTTCCTGGAACAATGACCTTCCAATTGTTCAGGACACTGGGTAACCTGAGGGGCTCTAGTTGTGCATAGAAACAGGTATCACAGAGTTGGGTAGAAGTTCTTGTCCCCAAGGGGACAGAAGTTCTGTGTCTAGAGCTGGGCATGGACCACTCTTCCCTGGTGGCTTTCCCACAGCCAGGGCAGAACAGCTGCTCAGTGACTACATGGCCACAGGACAAACCCATCCACAGCTGCTGGTGGTCACCCCTCTGATTGGAGAGACAGGGGAGCCTCTGGCAGCTTCACAGCTCATATGATGCAGGGACTATGCTCACAATGGACCATGTTGACCACACATACAGTTTCTGCTGCTGCTGTTCTAACTGGTCTCTAAAGATCACCATGCACCATCTTTGACTTTCCCATGAGAATTCAAGGAGTGGATTCATAAAGCAGGCCAAGGGCCAGGGATGTGCAAGAAAACAGGGTTGTGACCCATATGAGGACAGCCATGTGTGGGATAAGAATTGACAGGTATGGATTCAAAGTAGGAGGGGGCAGGACAGAGAAGACCCAAGCAGGAGTGCAGAGGAGAAAGTCTCCAGGAGCCCAGGAACAAGAGAGAAGGGATGGAAAGGGGAGAGAGTGTGTGATTTCAGAGCTGCCCCCAACTGTGCCCTTGAGAAGTCCCCAGATTGTAAGCAGGCCCTGGGCAGGAGCAGCATCTGGAGGGAGATTTGTCTGCTAGTGGTGAGAGGAAGACTTTCAGACTTTCAGGGTCCTTGAAGGAAGTGTGACTGCTAGTGGCCAGAATGACCTGTGTCCCTGCCCACAGCCCTTCCAGTTAGGCAGGGTGTACATAGGGCAGCAGGAGATTCCTGAGCTCAGCATTCAGGCCATTCATGGGCCTCTTCATTTACTCAGGACATGATTTCCAGGACACGTGGCCATGAATGGGACCCCTCTTCTGGCCACATGTGCAGAGAAACCCTGAGAAATTTACTGTTAGTTGATAGTAATATGTTCTTTCTTGCACACTTACAACACATTCTGTTATTTTCTTGCTTTAGATGTAAAAACCATACATGTTTTTCTGAACTGTTCAGGGTTGAGGTTAAATTAGGTAGTGGTGCACAGTTTTCAGGGAGATGGTGACAGCCATCAGTGGGGATTCTGTCACTTGAACTGGAATTCAAGTGCCACATCACATCTGTCTCTTCCATATGCTCTGTAAGCAGCTGAGTAACCATAGAGTCATTCCTGGGGTCCAAATCATTTAGTTCAACTTCTCTTCCACTGCACTTTTATTGACCACTTCCAGTCATTATTTATGAGGCATAAGAAAATAAACATTCTGAGATGTGCTAGACTTAATTACAAGGTCAGGAGCATGCAGGGGAAAGAGAGTAGTAGAGTTAACCAAGTGAGAGTTACAGGCAAAGCCAACAAGACTGGTTCCATATTTCGGATTGTGTGAGAAAATCAGGGGGCCAAACACCAGGGCCATGGAATCTTAATTCCTATGAATTTCCTTGGCTGTTCATCCAATCCATAATCAACACTGCTCTTTGGTACTGCCTTTTTATCCCTAAGATTTTCTCCTTTTATATAATCTTGCTCCTCATTGTTATAGCCAGCATAGGGTCAGCATAGAAAACGCAAGTCTTTTTTCCCCAAAACATTCATGAAAATCTTTCTGTGGCTTCATGGTCAAGATGGCACATCTCCAGCTGCTATAGAGCCTTGCCACTGGTCACTGCAGGTGCAAGTCCCAGGATCTGGTGCTATCCTGAAGATCACTAATCTCTTTTATTTCAGGGAAAGTACAGTGTTATGTATTCTGATTTAAAAGGTGTTGACAATTTTGCATCTCTTTGGCATCCTCAGAACTATTTGGATGTATCTGGAAGACAGAATTGATGATCTCACAAGTGATCTGGTAGTCCTGTTGTCAGTTCTGACAGTATCTCAACATTGGGGAAAGAAAAAGAATTATCCCATTTTTAGCACCAGCTTCACTAATCATCATCTCAAATAACCAGAGCTTCCAAAAATTTAGTTTATAGTCTCAATTTACTGTACTGAAACACATGTGACTTAGGATGTGATTATCAGATTACTCAAGGCTTCAGAGGTGAACCAAAGAAACAATAACTTCCAGAATCTGTTTGTGCTTTCCTACAACTTTGACCACCATCATCAGATTACAGTTTTCCTGTGCATCTCTACCTAATTTAACCTCAACCCTGAACAGTTCAGAAAGATTACAGTTTTCTCTTTTCCTATATTATAAAGTTCATAACCAGGATACCTGGCATGGCTTGTCTGTCACTCTCTGAACTCCCATACTCCACAGGTGTGGTGATCTATTTTTTCAGAATTGGTGTGGTTATCTCTGTCCTGCTGGGACTGAGAGGTGATGCAGAGGACCCTCCCTTTTCCCTTCTATCAAAACATTTCAGAGACTTTCAGAGCCTGGCTTCTTTTGAGAAGTGCTCTCAGTAGGTGGAGGCAGCAGAAGGAGCAGCTGGTACAACTCAGCCTCACACTTCTGCTTCCCTGGGAGGATTATGTCATGGTCTGTATTACTATGGAAGGGGCAATGTTATACTGTTGAGAGTAATAAGTGGCAACATCTTAAGACTGCAGGTTGCTGGTGGTGAGAGTGAAATCTGTCCCAGTTCCACTACCGCTGAACCTTGATGGGGTCCCAGAATGTAAACTAGTTGCATAATAGATAACAAGCTTAAGAACTCTCCTTGGTTTCTGCTGATACCAGGATGACCTCAATAGATGCACTGTGGAAGTGGGAAAAGCATATGTTGTTCTCAGGTTTACCACAGATCTGGGAATTATTGGATTGTGCTTTCAAAGGTAAAAAAATAAATAAAGAGACATTCATTGTTAGATATCACACCGAAAGAAGAAACCAGTGACATTAGGCATGTTGCAGGTTGGAGGTGGGTGGAACCAATCCAGAAATAAAATGCACTTGAAACTTTGCAAGTGCCTGTGGTACAAGTTTCCTGCTCAGTAAGTCTGATCGGATATTTGGATAATCTTGAACCACTCCAGTTTTGATATTCAGGTTTTGCCCAAGTTGGGTCTTCACTTTTCCCTTTTAGCTGTGCTGTTTCTGTTTACATTTGTGATATTGTGGTGTACTCTTTATTTCGAGAGATGGGTTCCGTGGTGCATATTCCAAATTCAACTTGTTTGAATTGTAGTTCATAGGTATAAGTGCTGTGTTTTGAAGAATGCCTTTTCTCATGGTTCTGTGCCAGAAAATCTACAAATCAGCATATGTATAATCAGCTGTCCCTTGAGAGCAACAAGAAAGAGCCACAAATTTGCAAGGGCTTTGAGGTCCTTGCAAGGGGAATTAGGGTCTGTAATGATGGCTGCTTACAGGATGAACTGACAAGTACTACCTCCTCTATTAATAGAGTATGTTGAACCTGAAGAAGTGTCATGGAATTTGAGGGTAGACCATGATTGCCTAGTAGTATTAGAATGTCTCTTCATTGAAGGTTTTCAGCACCAACATCCTTCTGCTTCTGCTGCCAACAAAATGTCCTTGCTCTCCCTATTAGAATATTAATCTTGGAAGTTTTTCATCATAGCCCTTGTAGCATTGTGCATGCTTCTCTCTGGAATTATGCCATGTAATCCTGTGTTCCTCGTGCCCTCAGCAGGCTCTTATATGATCCACTGGCTTGTAGGTGGCATCTTCCTGGGTTGCTAAAAGGACTGGGGGAAATTTTCCACAGGGCCTTGTGCCAGGCTGGCACTAATCTGCTCAGGAGAATGAACACACGTGGAAGACAGATAGGCCAGATATTTCAGCATCTCCAGGTGAGTGTAGGTGGCCCTGGAGTTTCCATGCAGATAAATATCTGAGTGCAGTCTAGTTGTAATGCCACAGACAAGTAGGTGTGGCCTTGCAGGTGTAGCAAGCACAGAATAACACTCCTGGTATGACAGCATCCTCCTATTCTCCGTCCAACATGCTGACTGATTGACTCACATGCCTCCATATTAGCCTTCAGAAGAGGCAACCAACTTCACCTAGAAGACCCACTTCCCAGTTTACAGCTGTCACCTCACTGAACTTTCTAGGAAAAAAGGAGCAACCCTCAGGATTGGGTTTGAAGTGGCCCAATTCAAAGATTACCTAAACCACCATGCTCACTGCATGTTCCACTGCCCTAAGCTCTCACCAGCCATGATTCGGTGTGGTTGCTAAGACCCTAGCCTAGTTACCTGACTAGGTAATTCTGGGTGTGCCCACTGTTGGAGGAGTGGGATCGGAAGGTGTTGGGGACTGTGCCAGCCAGAAAGGCGCCTGATGACATTGGCAGTAAGGAGGTTAATTGACACAAGCACACTCAGGTGATTTATCACTGGCCGTATTCAGTTAAGTCCACGCGCACAACGTGTGCACAGGTGTTCCCGAGCATGCCTGCTCGGGCCTGCTCTTTTTGACCCTTGTCTTGATGGGGCAGCTGGCTCCTTGCCTGATTGCAAATGGCTGTGGCCCTGCCCTCCGCCTCCTGGAGGGAATATAAGTGGGTGGTGGGCAGGGGTGCAACAGTAAGGAGTGACACGAAGCTGCAGCAGCTAGTAGCAAGAGGTGGAGAGAAGCCACTAGCAGAAAGGAAGAAGAAGTGGCAAGCAGATAGAAGCAGCCTAGCAGAGAGAAGCAGCAGGCAGCATGTGAAGGCAGATCACAGAGTGGAGAATTGAGAACACACCTCTAGATCACAGATAGGTAGATCGAAGTACACGGGATGTATCACTAAGAAGCACCTCAGATAGATGCACCCTTAGTTCACAGGATGCAGGACGCACCTTTAAGAAGCAGCAGAACTAAGAAGATATAGATATCTGAAAGTGTAGTCTCTCTCTCTTAAGCAAAGTCTCTCTCTCTTATGCAAAGTCTCTCTCTCTCTCTCTCTCTCTCTCTCTCTCTCTCTCTCTAAGAAAAGCCTTTCTTCCTCAATAGCCCAGGGAACAAGTGAATAAGCGAGAAAGCAGCCCACTAAAAGAAAGAAACAGTTCGTTTCCAGTCCACCACCGATAAAGACCCGTGCAAATTGTTGCTGCAGGTGGTGACAAATACCCGCGAATTTGGCATTGCAAATAGCCAGTGACAGAAAGGAAATAGTCTGGAGATGGTGCTCAGTTTGGTGATGCACGTGTCTCCAAGCACACCTCCAACCAACCAGGCCCACTGGAAATGGTGGGCGATAGTTACCCTGTGTCATGATGCCCTGTGGGGCCAAATAAGTGTAGTGATACCTAGTGGTCTTGCAGCTTAGTGTGAGCTGTCAGGCTTCAGAGTACCTTGTCCTGCCTGCTCCTGGAAGGATCCACAGACCACGGGGCAGTGCTCTACTGGACAAAGAGGTTAGAATCTCATTTTGGAAAACCTGAGTTTCTGGCACTCAATAACTTCTTCTTGCCTCTGATCTTCAAAACTGAGCTGGTGCATGTTTTCAATCTTTTTTGTGAAGCGGCCAGAAGCAGAGGTTTCTCTGATTTCCATGGCAACCATGATGCCATCATGATGTCAGGCCTGCGGTGCCGGCGGCAGGTCACTGAAGCAACTGTTTGAACTCCATGTTGCACAAGGCTCAGAAAAAAAAAAAAAAACTCTGTGGAGAGAAACCAACTGATCTCCAACTGGGGCCTGGAACCACCCAGCCATTCCCATCCGACATGCCCAATGAATACCCCTTCCCCCTGGATAAAAAGAGTTCTCCCGTTTTTGCTCTCATGTTACAGAAGCATTGGTAACCAAGTGAGGCATTGTCCTCAGTGCAACTGAATGCAACTGAATTATTGAGAGATCGGGGATATGAATTTTAACCCTTATCCTACTCTAATAATTCTTGAGAGTAAATGCTACAAACATACCAAGAGGAAGATTAAAATTGGATGAGGAATATTTCCTTTCTTCCAGCAAATATGGGTTCTGGGAACCCGGACCATGAGAACCATCACCACTTGACTTTGCCTGTTTATATTTCCTGACATCGTCTGGCTATGTTGATGAGGCATTCCCTCATTGAATGAAACTGACCTTTCCCGGGAGAAACACCTTCCTCTAACTCACCCCTACCTCAAATGATAGGCAATATCCACAACCATCACTTGCTGGTACATTTGTCACAGCACTCTGCTGGTCAGAGCTTTCCAAAGTTAAATGCCAAAAGGAAAATGAAAGAAAAAATCAAGGAATGTTTCAGATGAATGTGAACGTAATGTCTGGGGATGCAATGCCGAATGTTCACCAAAATCTCCTTTCATACTAACAACATGAGCATATTCTAAAACCCACACAGACCTGCCTCTCCTAGTGCCCTGTCCTCCATGGATAACTGATAAAATTTTCTGCTCAAGGGTCAGCTATAACCGGTTTCCTCATTAAGTAAAGATGGGATATTTATTTTCTTCAGGACAAACCCCTAGATTGTATGTCTTGAGATACAAAAAGTTTCATTTGCAAGATTGCTGTGAAAAGGAGAATTAAGAATTACCTAGTCATTGATTGACTATGTCTATGGTTACTTCTCTGCATAGAAGTGCACAGACACAGAACCTCAGTGGATCAATCATGTACCTTAAAGGAGCTCATCCTGTAATGACAATATAGGTCATCCCTTGCAGTGCTGACTATGCAAGCTGAAAGGCTGGGGTTTGAATCCCCAGCACCTAGAACTGGGAGAGAAAAACACAAGAAAAAAAACTTCTGAGGGTTTCAAACTTCCATCCTCTCAAACTATTTCTTTGTTCTCCTCTGTTATTCAGTGAAATTGACACTGTTTAGGATATACTAATTTCACCTGCAAGCAACTTCCATTGACACCTTTCAGCTCTTTGAGTGAGATGCACTCAAAGGGAGCACTGAATCCCCATTCCTCTGAAGTGCTTAAGGGTATGTGTTTCTTCACATCTTTCAACTCTCATTAGTTCAGATGCTACATCTCACATGTGACTATGTTATCCCTTTCTTTTCCCAGCTACTTCTCTAGATAGGCAATGTGCACCAGGTGGCAGTGGCAGAAAATTCAAATGACACCTCACTTGCCCTTGCCAATTTTGAGACTTTTTGGACACAATCCCACACTGCCAATGAAGGGGACTTCCACACCTGAGTACTTTCCATGTGAAATGCAAGGTCTACTGGAAAACCAACATGTGAAGGCAAAAGACAGCCACCCCTGGCCCTGATTTTTCTGGTCAGTTTTACTTTGCATTGGCTTCCTTATGACTTGAGGAAAAACAGGAGGATATGGAATTGAATCCATGTTTGTGCCAATAGCATTCAGGAGAAATGGGGGAATTCACCACCTACTCTCCCACTATCACTGGAGTCTCAGGATTTAAAAGAGCAGAGCTAATGTAGAGACTCTGATTAATTTTGATGCATGTCCTTAATAGATACACTGTGGAAGTGGGAAAAGCATATGTTGTTCTCTTTTTTTCCATGGATCTTGGAATTATTGGATTGTGCTTCGTAAGGAAAAAAAAAATTCATTCCAGGATCTCACACGGAAATTAGAAACCAGTGACATTAGTCATGTTGCAGGTTGGTGGGGGGTAGAAGCAAGTCCAGAAATAAAATGCACTTGACAATTTGCCAATGCCTGTGGTACAAGTTTCATGCTCAATAAGTCTGATCCCACATTCGGATATTCTTAAACCACTCCTGTTTTGATATTCAGGTTTTGCCCATGTTGGGTCTTCTCTTTTTCCTTTTAGCAGAGCTGTTTCTGTTTATATTTGTGATATTGTGGTACAATCTTTATTTCAAGAGCTGGGTTCAGTGCTGCATGTTCTGAATTATATGCATTTAAATCCTAGTTTGTTGGTGTACGTGCTTGTTTTATTTAAAGCCTTTCCTTATGGTTTAGTGCCAGAAAAAAATAACAGTATGTGTATAATTGGTGTCCCTTGAGAACAGCAAGAAGGAGTCACTAATTTGCAAGGGTGTTGAAGTCATTGCAAGGGGAGTTAGGGTCTGTAATGATTGTTTCTTACAGAATGAACTGGCAAGTACTACTTCTTGTATTTCTAGAGTATTTTGATCCTGAAGACATGTCATGGAATTTGAGGGTAGACCAACATGACTGAGTAGTTTGAGAATGTCTCTGCACCTAAGAAGTTTTTCAGCACCAACACCTTTTTGCTTTCTTGCCCCCAACATGTCCTTGCTTTTTCCCTTTGAATATTCATCCTGGAAGCTTTCCATCATTGCCCTTTTCAGCATGGTTCATGCTCCAATCCGAGGATATGCCATGAGATGCTGTGTTTCTCATGCCATCTGCAAGCTCCTATAACAGTCTCTGACTTGTAGTCATCATCCTCCTGGTGCTGGTAAGATGACTCATGGCAATTTTCCAAAGGACCTTTAGCCAGGCAGGCACTATTCAGGTCAAAGAATGAACAAATGTGTGAACACATTTCTGCATCCCAAGGTGAGTTGAGGTGGTCCTGGAAATTCCCAGCAGGTAAATTTCTGAGTGCAGTCTATTTCTAAGGTCACAGCAAGGAGTTGTGGTTTTGCAGGTGAAGTGAGCACAGAACATCTCTCCTTTCATGTCAGCATCATTTTGTTCTCTATACAACCTGCTCTGTAAATGACTCCCACCTCTCCATATTAGCCATCAGAAGAGCAACCCACCTTCACCTAGAAGACCCACTTCCCAGGTTCCAGTTGTCTCCTGTCTGAACTTAGTAGGAGAGGAGGAGCATACCACAAGATTGAGAGTGAATTGTCCCAATTCAAAAATCAACTAAGCCACCATGCTCACTGCATGCTCCAATGCCCTGAGCCTCAGCAGCATCATTCACTGTGGTTTCTAGTGCCCTCGGCTAGTTTCCTGACTAGGATATTCTGTGTGTGCCCAGTCCTGGATGAGTGGGTTCAGAAGGAAATATCACTGGAGCAGGTGCTCTGCTTGGTGATCCACATGACCCAAGCATACCTGCACCCAAAATGGCCCACTGGACCTGGTGGAGGATAATTGCCTTCTGTCATTATGCCTGGTGCAGCCAAATGACTGCAGAGTCACCTAGCAGACTTGGAGTTTAGTGTTAACTGTCAGTTGTCAGAGGGTTTTCTTGTCTTGCTTAGTCTTGGAGTAATCCATCTACTCCGGGGCTGTGCCCTGCACACAGCCTGGCGCCTCATCTACTGGTCGATGATGTTCAGATCATGTTTGGGACAACTGCATTTTCCTGGCATTCACTCCTTTCATCTTTCCTCTGACCATCACAACTGAGCTGGTGCTTGTTTTCAATCTTGGTCAGAAGTGGCCAGGAGCGGAAGCATCTCTGTTTGCCATGGGAACCTTGATGCCAACATACTGACATGCCTTTCTTCTGTGACCTCAGGCAGTATCTGCGGTGCAGGTTCCAGGTCATGGCAGCTGCTCCTCAAAATCCATATATCCCAAGGCTTGGAAAATCTCCCTGCAGAGAGAAACCAAGTGTGTACTCCAACCGGAGCCTGTAATCCCCGAACCATTTACACCCAACCTGCCCGATGTCTCCCCCTCCCACCTGGATTACAGAAGTCTTCCCATCTTTTGCTCTCATGTAGCAAGAGTGCTGGTAACCACTTGAGGCATTATCCTAAGTGCAATTGAATGGAACTGAATCATTGAGAGATCATGGATATGAATTTCAGCCCTTATCTCACTGTAATAAATCTTGAGAGTAAAAACTGCAAACCTACCGAGCGGAAGATTGAAATTGGATGAGTCATGTTTCCTTTCTAACAGCAAATACTGGTCCTGGGAAAGCAGACCCCAAGAGCCATTACCACACGGATTTGCTTGTTTATATTTCATGACAATGTCTGTCTAAGATGATGAGGCATTCACTCATTGAAGGAAACTGGCCTTTCTCAAGAGAAATGCCTTCCTCTACCTCACCCATTCCTGAGATGATAGGCAATTTCCATCACCAGCACTGGTTTGTTCATTTTCTACAGCAATCTGCTGGTTAGAATTTTTCAAAGTAAAATGACCAAAGGAAAAGTAAAGAAAAAAAAAAAAAAACAACAAGGAAGGTGTCAGTAGATTGCCAATGTAATGGCTAGGGATGCAACGGTAAATGATCCCCAAAAATCTCCTCTCATACTAACAACCTGAGCATATTCTAATTCTGACATAGGCCTGCCTCTCCTCATGCCCTGGCCTCCATGGATCACTGATATAATTTTCTGCTCAGAGATCAGCTACAACCATCTTCCTCTTTAAGTAAATTGTGATAATTATTTCCCTCAGGACAGAGCATTAGAGTGTGGAACTTGACATGCAAAAAAGTTTATTTGCAAGATTGTTGTGAAAAGGAGAATTAAGAATTCCTTAGACATTGTTTGACTTTTTTAGGGCTGTTTGTCTGCACAAACCTTCACAGACACAGAACCTGAGGGGATCAAGTGATGTACCTTAAAGGAGCTCTACCTGTGGAGAGGATTTGTCCCATCCTTTAGGGTGCTTGCTTTCCAGGTGGAAAAACTGAGATTCAAATCCCCATCTCCTCAGGTGGGAAAAAAAAAAAAAAAAAGGACAAAACACTTCTGAGGGTGTCAAACTTCCATCCTCCCAACATTTTTTTTCACCTCACATCTTTCAACTCTCCTTAGTTCATATGATACATCTCACTCATGAGTATGCTATGCCCATATTTTTCCAGCAACTTCTCCCAATATTCAATGTGCACCAGGTTCAGTGGCAGAAAATTTCAAATGATACCTCATTGGTCCTTGGAAATATACAGGCTTTTTGGACACACTCCCAGACTGCCAATAAACTGGATTTCCACACCTGAGCACTTTCCCTGTGATCCACAATGTCAACAGGAAAAGGAATAAGTGAACACAAAAGACAGCTACCCTTGGCCCTGAGTTTCCTAGTCAGGTTTACTTTGCATTGGCTTGCTTATGACTGGATGTGAAATGGTAGGATGTGGGGCTGAATCCATGTTAGCTTCTGCTGATAGCATTCAGTGGAAATGGGGGAATTTACGACCTCTTCTCCAACTATCATTGGAGCTCCAGTGTCAGAAGGAATGGAGCACTTGTATAGAATCTTGTTAATTTTTATGGATGTCCTCAAGTGATGCCCTGTAGTGGTGGGTAGAGTATATGTTTTTCTCATGCTTACCACAGATCTGGGAAATGTTGGATTTTGCTTTGTAGGGTAAGGGATGACCAAATAACCATTCATTGCAAGAACTCACACAGAAAGAAGGAAGCCAGAGACATTAGGCCTGTGGCAGGTTGGTGGTGCATAGAAGTGAGTCAAGAAATAAAAAGCATTTGACAATTTGCAAATGCCTGTGGTACAACTTTCCTGCTCAGCAAGTCTGACCACACACTCAGATAATCTTGAACCACTCCTGTTTTGATATTCAGTTCTGGTACTTCACATTTGCCTTTTAGCAGAGCTGTTTCTGTTTACATTTGTGATGTTGTGGTGCAGTGTTCACTTTCACAGCTGAGTTTATTGCTGCATATTACAAATTCAACTGGTTTAAATTATAGTTCATTGGTATAAGTGCTGTGTTTTAAATAAAGTCTTTTCTCTTGGTTTATGTGCCAGAAAATCTATGAATTGGCATATGTATAATCAACTGTCCCTTGAGAGCACTAAGAAAGAGTCACGAGTTTGCAAGGGCTTTGAGGTCAATGCAGGGGATATAGGGTCTGTAATGATGGTGGATAACAGAGAGAACTGTCAAGTACTACTTTCTGTATTTGTAGAGTTTTTTGAACCTGAAGACATGTCTTGGAAATTGAGGGTGGATGATGATGGCTGAATAGATTTAGAATGTCTTTTCATTGAAGTAGGCTTTCAGCACCAACATCCTTCTGCTTTTGGTGCCAACAAAATGTCCTTGCTCTCCCTATTTGAATATTCATCTGGCAAGTTTTTCATCATAACCCTTTCAGCACGGTGCATTCTTCTATCTGGAGTTATGCCATGTGATGCTGTGTTCCTCATACCCTCAGCAGGCTCTTACATGATCCACTGGCTTGTAGTCAGCATTCTCCTGGGGCTGCTAAGTGGACTGGTGGAAATTTTCCACAGGGCCTTGTGCCCGGCTGGCATTTCTCTGGTCAAGAGAGAGAACACATGTGTGAACACAGATAGGTCAGTCATTTCTGCATCTCAAGGTGAGTTGAGGTGTCCCTGGAATTTCCCAGCAGGTAAATTTCTGAGTGCAGCTTAGTTGTAAGGCCACAGCCAACAAGGAGTGGCCTTGCAGATGCAGTGAGCCCAGAATATCTCTCCTGGCATGTCAGCACCATCCTATCCTCCATCCAACATCCTGAGTGAATGACTCTCATGACACCACATAAGCCTTCAGAAGATGCATCCAACTTTACCTAGAAGACCCACTGCCCACGTTCCAGCTGTCACCTGGATGAACTTTCTAGGAAAAAAGGAGCAACATGCAAGATTGTGTGTGAAGCATCCCAATTTAAAGATCACATAACCCATCATGCTTACTGAATTCTCCACTGACATGAGCTCTCAGCAGGCATTATTCAGTGTGGTTGTTAGGGCCTTAGGCTAGTTTCCTGTGGAGGATATTCCAGGTGTGCACAGTCCTGGAGGATCGAGTTAGGAATAGTGTGTTTCCCAAAGCACACCTCCACCCACCCCACTGGAACTTGTGGGGAATAATTGTCTGCTGCCATGATTTCTATTGTGAGCAGACCTGAAGTTTAGTGTGAGTTGTCAGGCTTCAGAGGAGTTCCTTGTCCTGCCCGGTCCTGGAGAGATCCATGGACCATGGGGCTGTGCTCTCCTGGATGAAGAGGTTGGAATCACATTTTGGAATACCTCAGATCCCTCGCACTCCCTCTTTTCTTCTTTCTGCCTGGATTATAGGAGTTCTCCCATTTTTGCTCTCATGTCACAGGAGCACTGGTAATCAAGTGAGGCACTGTCCTCAGTGAAACTGAATGCAACTGAATCATTGAGAGATCAGGGATATGAATTTCAGCCCTTATCCTACTCTAATAATTCTTGAGAGTAAAAACTACCAACCTACGAGAGGAAGATTGAAATTGGATGAGGAGTGTTTCCTTCCTTTATGGGTCCTAGGAACCCAGACCCTGAGAGCCATCACCACTTGCCTGTTTATATTTCCTGACAAAGTCCAGCTAAGTTGATGAGGCATTCCCTCATTGAAGGAAACTCATCTTTCCCAGGAGATACACCTTCCTCTACCTCACCAGTAACTGAGATGATAGGTAAGATAAACCACCATAACTGGCTTGTGCATTTTGCATAGCACTCTGCTGGTCAGAATTTTCCAAAGTAAAATTCCAAAAGGAAAAATAAAAAAAAAATAGATCAAGGTATGTGTAGTAGATTTTGTATGCAATGGCTGGGGATGCAATGACAAATGAACCCCAAAATTCTTTTGTTGAGGTCCAATGTGGACCGATTCCCAGAGAGTCAAAGTGCACACACAGTAATGCAAGTCACACAACAAGGTTTTATTTAAAGCAAGCTGAAGCCTGAACCATGAGCTCTCTCTCAGACCACTACATTGACTGAGTAGGGAGCAGCCCCAAGGGGTGAGAAAGCATTCTATTTAAGAGATTTTTAAGCATTCATGAACAAAGATTGGTTCATTATTGATTAATGTTTGAACAAATAAACATTTTTCCTCCTTTGGTTGCATCCTGCCTATTTATTTGAATCTCATTGGGTCCTGCCAAATCTGAACATTCCTGGAGAAAGAAGGGAAGAGGGAAGGGGTGAACTATGCAGGAGATGAGTCAGGTTTAGGCTACCCTGACCTTGATAGATAAGGTTTCTGGGCAGCTGCACATTCCTCGGACAGATATCTCTTAACAGCCTTGATAAACCTGGAGGCCCAGCAAGTCCTGTTTGTCCTTTATTGGCTCTTCAGTGTTAGCACCTGCCTGCATCCTGGTGGTTAAGATAGTTCCTCATTCCTTAGTGTTTGCATGCCCTTTCCTGTGGGGGTGATTTACAGACCAGTTCACAAAATGGCTTGTTCATACAAGATGCCTAGACAGATGTCACCTTGTTCTCAACATTTCCCCCTTTAGTTGTTCATTATGAGGAATCATTCTCATTTGGTCATTGCACATTTCCATCCTCTGTGGCTGGTAATCTCTCATATTGTTGACTTAGCACCATCAGTTGGATTGTGCTTACACAGTCCTTAACAAAAGCTATTAACTTATTTAGATTGCAGGGGCCAAAGGTTAGGAATAAGAATAAAATAATAAGCAGACCCAGTAAGGTAGAAATCAAGGTGGCCAACCAAGGGTAGGAATTGAACCATGATTCAAACTAGCCCTGTTGTGCCTCCTGTTCCTTCTTTAATTTTGTTAGTACTTTTCTAACTTTAGCCATAGTTTCTTTAACTACTCCCAAATAGTCAACATAAAAGCAACATTCTTCACCTAGGGCCACACATGATCTTCCTTGCTGTAGGAAAATCAAATCTAACCCCCTCCTGTTTTGCATCACTACTTCAGCTAGGGAGATGAGGGACTCTTGAAGTTGGGAAATGGAGTTTTCTATCCTCTCAATATCTAGATCAATAGCTGCTCTTAAACTAGAGTAATGTTGGTTCTGAGTTGTTAAGAAAACTGTACCTGTTCCGGCTCCTATTTGTCCCATACCCAGAACCATACTTAGGGTAAGGGCCATAAGAGGTTCCCTCTTGGTTCTCAGGGGGATCCCCTCTTAGTTGTTAATAAAAGTCCTCACCTGAATGGCACAACATCCTGGGAACTAGCCTAACAAAAACACAAAAATCCCCAGGAGTTATTGATCACCTATGTGTGGGCACAGGGTGTGAGTCCTGTAGAACAGACCCACCAAGTGTCCTGCTGGGGAATTAGGTATTGACTTGAGTTGCCCAGCAGTACAATTTGGTTGCACAAGGACTGATGAGATTAAGGGATATGGCCTATAATGAGCCTGTATCCAGTGATTTGTTGTAAGGTTAGGGTATATATATATATATATATATATATATATATTTTTTTTATTGTAAACAAATGGGATACATGTTGTTTCTCTGTCTGTACATGGCGTAAAGGCATACCATTTGTGTAATCATAAATTTACATAGGGTAATGTTGTTTGATTCATTCTGCCATTTTTTCCCTTCCCCCCCTCCCCTCCCACCCTTCCCCTCCATCTATACAGTCCTTCCTTCCTCCATTCCTGCCCCCCTCCCTAAACCCAACTCCAACCCCAACACTAACCCTTCCCACCCCCCATTATGTGTCATCATCCACTTATTAGCGATATCATTCTTCCTTTGGTTTTTTGAGATTGGCTTATCTCACTTAGCATGATATTCTCCAGTTTCATCCATTTGCCTGCAAATGCCATAATTTTATCATTCTTTATGGCTGAGTAATATTCCATTGTATATATATACCACATTTTCTTTATCCATTCATCAATTGAAGGACATCTAGGTTGGTTCCACAATCTGGCTATTGTGAACTGAGCAGCTATGAACATTGATGTGGCTGTATCTCTGTAATATGCTGATTTTAAGTCCTTTGGGTATAGGCCAAGGAGTGGGATAGCTGGGTCAAATGGTGGTTCCATTCCAAGTTTTCTAAGGAATCTCCACACTGCTTTCCAGAGTGGCTGCACTAATTTGCAGCCCCACCAGCAATGTAAGACTGTACCTTTCTCCCCACATCCTCGCCAACACCTGTTGTTGCTTGTATTCTTGATAATTGCCATTCTAATTGGGGTGAGATGGAATCTTAGTGTGGTTTTGATTTGCATTTCTCTTATTACTAGAGATGTTGAACATTTTTCCATATGTTTGTTGATTGCTTGTAGATCTTCTTCTGTGAAGTGTCTATTCATTTCCTTAGCCCATTTGTCAGTTGGATTATTTACATTCTTGGTGTAGAGTTTTTTGAGTTCTTTATAGATTCTGGAGATTAGCGCTCTATCTGAAGTATGATTGGCAAAGATTTTCTCCCACTCTGTAGGCTCTTTGCATTGCTGATAGTTTCCTTTGCTGAGAGAAAGCTTTTTAGTTTGAATCTATCCCAGTTATTAATTCTTGCTTTTATTTCTTGTGCTATGGGAGTCCTGTTGAGGAAGTCTGGTCCTAAGCCGACATGTTGAAGCTCTGGACCTACTTTTTCTTCTATAAGATGCAAGGTCTCTGGTCTGATTCCGAGATCCTTAATCCATTTTGAGTTTAGTTTCGTGCATGGTGAGAGATATGGGTTTAGTTTCATTCTGTTGCATATGGATTTCCAATTCTCCCAGCACCATTTGTTGAAGAGGCTATCTTTTCTCCATTGCATATTTTTGGCCCCTTTGTCTAGTATGAGAAAATTGTATTTATTTGGGTTTGTGTCCATGTCCTTTATTCTGTACCATTGATCCACCTTTCTATTTTGGTACCAATACCATGCCGTTTTTGTTACTATTGCTTTGTAGTAGAGTTGAAGATCTGGTATTGCGATACCCCCTGCTTCACTCTTTCTGCCAAGGATTGCTTTAGCTATTCTGGGTTTTTTATTCTTCCAGATGAATTTCATAATTGCTTGCTCTATTTCTGTAAGGTACATCATTGGGATTTTAATTGGAATTGCATTGAATCTGTATAGCACTTTTGGTAGTATGGCCATTTTGACAATATTGATTCTTCCTATCCAAGAACATGGGAGATCTTTCCATCTTCTAAGGTTTTCTTTAATTTCTTTCTTTAGTGTTCTGTAGTTCTCATTGTAGAGGTCTTTCACCTCTTTTGTGAGATTGATTCCCAAATACTTTATTTTTTTCGAAGCTATTGTGAATGGGGTAGTTTTCCTAATTTCTCTTTCTGAAGATTCATCGCTTATATATAAAAATGCCTTAGATTTATGTGCATTGATCTTATATCCCGCTACTTTACTGAATTCACTTATGAGATCTAAAAGTTTTCTGGTGGAATTTCCTGGTTCCTCTAAGTATACCATCATATCATCAGCAAACAGGGATAGTTTGAGTTCTTCTTTTCCTATTCGTATCCCTTTAATTTCTTTGGTCTGTCTAATTGCTCTGGCTAGAGTTTCAAGGATGATATTGAATAGAAGTGGTGAAAGAGGGCATCCCTGCCTTGTTCCAGTTTTTAGAGGGAATGCTTTCAGTTTTTCACCATTTAGAATGATATTAGCCATGGGTTTAGCATAGATGGCCTTTACAATGTTAAGGAATGTTCCCACTATCCCTATTTTTTCTAGTGTTTTGAGCATGAAGGGGTGCTGTATTTTATCAAATGCTTTTTCTGCATCTATCGAAATAATCATGTGATTCTTGACTTTAAGTCTATTGATATGGTGAATGACATTTATTGATTTCCTGATGTTGAACCAACCTTGCATCCCTGGGATGAAACCCACTTGATCATGGTGCACTATCTTTTTAATATGTTTTTGTATGCGATTTGCTAAAATTTTGTTTAGAATTTTTGCGTCGATGTTCATTAAGTATATTGGTCTGAAATTTTCTTTCCTCGATGTGTCTCTGTCTGGTTTAGGAATCAGGGTAATATTGGCTTCATAGAATGAGTTTGGGAGAGTTCCCTCCTCTTCTATTTTCTGGAATACTTTGAGAAGTATTGGAATGAGCTCTTCTTTAAAAGTTTTGTAGAACTCGGCTGAGAACCCATCTGGTCCTGGACTTTTCTTTGTTGGAAGGCTTTTGATGACTTCTTCTATTTCATTACTTGAAATTGGTCTATTTAAATTGTGTATGTCCTCCTCATTCAGTTTAGGCAATTCATATGTCTCTAGAAACCTGTTGATGTCTTCGAAATTTTCTATTTCGTTGGAGTATAGATTTTCAAAATAGCTTCTAATGATGTTTTGTATTTCAGTCGTGTCTGTTGTGATATTTCCTTGTTCATTCCGAATTTTAGTGATTTGGGTTTTCTCTCGTCTTCTCTTTGTTAGTGTGGCTAAAGGTTTATCAATTTTGTTTATTTTTTCGAAGAACCAACTATTTATTTTGTCAATTTTTTGTATTGTTTCTTTCGTTTCAATTTCGTTGATTTCAGCTCTCAGTTTAACTATTTCCTGTCTTCTACTACTTTTGGTGTTGGTCTGTTCTTCTTTTTCTAGGGCTTTGAGCTTAGTGTTAGGTCATTTATTTTTTGAGTTTTACTTCTTTTATTAAATGTGCTCCATGAAATAAATCTTCCTCTAAGTACCGCTTTCATAGTGTCCCAGAGATTTTGATATGGTGTTTCTTTGTTCTCGTTTACCTCTAAGAATTTTTTAATTTCCTTCCTAATATCTTCTGTTATCCATTCATCATATAGTAGCATATTGTTTAATCTCCAGGTGTTGGAGTAGTTTCTGTTTTTTACTCTTTCATTAATTTGTAACTTCAATCCATTATGATCTGATAGAATACAAGGTAGTGTCTCTATCTTCTTGTATTTGCTGACATTAGCTTTGTGGCATAATATATGGTCTATTTTAGAGAAGGATCCATGTGCTGCTGAGAAGAAAGTGTATTCGCTCTTGGTTGGATGGTACACTCTATAAATGTCTGTTAAGTCTAAATTATTGATTGTGTTATTGAGATCTATGGTTTCTTTGTTCAATTTTTGTTTGGAAGATCTATCCAGTGGTGAAAGAGGCGTGTTAAAATCACCTAGTATTATTATGTTATGGTCTATTTGGTTTCTAAAATTGAGAAGGATTTGTTTAACATACATGGATGAGCCACTGTTTGGGGCATAGATGTTTGTGATTGTTATATCTTGCTGATTTATGCTTCCCTTAAGCAGTATGAAATGTCCTTCTTTATCCCTTCTGACTAACATTGGCTTGAAGTCCACATTATCTGAAATGAGGATGGATACTCCAGCTTTTCTGCTGAGTCCATGTGCATGGTATGTTTTTCCCCATCCTTTGACCTTTAGTCTATGGGTATCTCTTTCTATGAGGTGAGTCTCTTGCAGGCAACATATTGTTGGATCTTTCTTTTTAATCCAATCTGCCAGTCTATGACTTTTGATTGATGAATTCAGGCCATTAACATTCAGGGTTATTATTGAGATATGATTTGTATTCCCAGTCATTTGGTTCATATTTAAAATTTTTGACACATCTTGGTTCCTCCTTTATTTGACAGTTCCTTTAGGAAAATTCCTCCCTTTGCTGATTTGCTTCTTTGTTTTTTATCTCTTCCTCATGAAATATTTTGCTGAGAATGTTCTGTAATGCTGGCTTTCTTTTTGTAAATTCTTTTAGCTTTTGTTTATCATGGAATGATCTTATTTCATCGTCAAATTTGAAGGTAAGTTTTGCTGGGTATAAGATTCTTGGTTGGCATCCATTTTCTTTCAGAGCTTGAAAAATGTTGTTCCAGGCCCTTCTAGCTTTTAGGGTCTGGATTGAAAAATCTGCTGATATCCGTATTGGCTTCCCCCTGAATGTAATTTGGTTCTTTTCTCTCACAGCCTTTAAAATTCTGTCTCTATTTTGTATGTTAGGTATTTTCATTATAATGTGCCTTGGTGTGGATCTGTTGTAATTTTGTGTATTTGGAGTCCTATAAGCCTCTTGGACTTGATTTTCCATTTCATTCTTCAGATTTGGGAAATTTTCTGATATTATTTCTTCAAATAGATTGTTCATTCCTTTGGTTTGTTTCTCTAAGCCTTCCTCAATCCCAATAATTCTCAAATTTGGCCTTTTCATGATATCCCATAGTTCTTGGAGATTCTGTTCATGATTTCTCACCATCTTCTCTGTTTGTTCAACTTTGTTTTCGAGGTTAAATATTTTGTCTTCAATATCTGAGGTTCTGTCTTCCAGCTGTTCTATCCTATTGGTTATGCTTTCTATGGAGTTCTTAATTTGGTTTATTGTTTCCTTCATTTCAAGGATTTCTGTTTGGTTTTTTTTTCAATATCGCTAACTCTTTATTGAAATGATCTTTTGCTTCCTGAATTTGCTCTGTTAACTGTCGATTGGTGCGATCATTCAATGCCTGCATTTGCTCTTTCATCTCATCGTTTGCTTCCCTAATCATTTTAATTATGTACATTCTGAACTCCCTTTCTGTCATTTCTTCTGCCATGCTGTCGTTGGATTTTATTGATGTAACATCTAGATTTGTTTGGGGCATTTTCTTCCCTTGTTTTCTCATATTGTTCAGGAATCAGTGGGTCATTAACATATTGCAGATTTCCTCTATCAACTTATAATGTCCCTGAAGATTGCTAGTATATCCCCTCTTATCCTTCAGTAGCCTGAAGTCTTGGAGGAGGTTGATAATGCAGAGCTCCACGAAGAAGCTGCCTCTCTAGGTGTGGTAACCCTCAGGTGGGGTATATTCCCTGATAGTGCGCAGAGGTGCCTCCACTTGTTGACCAATGGTCATCCAATGGGGAACTA
The DNA here is from genome assembly GCF_902686445.1 of Sciurus carolinensis. Classification (NCBI taxonomy): domain Eukaryota; kingdom Metazoa; phylum Chordata; class Mammalia; order Rodentia; family Sciuridae; genus Sciurus; species Sciurus carolinensis. The sequence continues at coordinate 18,307,232 of NC_062227.1, read as the reverse complement.
GACTGCGGGCTGAGGCAAGGCCTGTTTGTGCCTATGTCTCTGGCTTTACTGTCCTTGTGGGAAAACCTCCCCCGGCCGGGAAGAGTCACTCAGTGGGGACGTCTCGCTGGTCAGTTGCCCTCCTAGAGGTTCCCCTCAATCTACAACTACCACCTGGGCTGGGCTGTCTTCCTCTGCAAGGATCCCAGGGGCCCGGACCTACATCCTGGGCCTGGGAGCCTCACCCTTCGCAGGTGAGTCTCCTTAGGCTGCCTCTCCCAGAGAATCTGCCCTGCAGCCCTGGAAACTTCGCTCTGCCCCTAGGCGTGTCTCTGTGCGGCTCTTCCAGCAAGAAGCCACCTACCTCCTGGGACTCTGCTCAGCACCAATCGCCTGGCTATGCAGCCCCTCCCCTGAGCCACCACCTGGAGCTCCGTACAATAGCTCTGAGACCCAGAGACCCGCCACACACCTCCTCCTCCGGACAGCCGCCCGGTTTCCGACGCAGTCACTAGGAGTCCAAGCAACTCACTTCGGGTCTCCTCCTCCCACCAACCACCCGTAGCCCTAGGCAGTCACTCCAAGTCCAAGTGACCCGCCCTGTTCCTCCTCCTCCTCCTTGGGGTAGCCCCCCGGGTGTTCAGGAGAGGTGGCTCCGAGACCAGGTGACTCACCACGCTCCTATTCCAGGCAGACCACCGGTGTTCAGGAGCAGTCGCTTTTAGTCCAATCAACTCACCACTCGCCTCCTCCTCTGGCAACCACCTGTGGTTCTGATGCAGTCACTCCCAGACTAAGCGTCCCACCGCTCTCCTCCTCCAGGCAGGTCACCAGTGTTCTGGAGCAGCTGCTCCGAGTTCAAACAGCTCGTCACGCAGCTCCTCCTCTGGCAACCGCCCGCGGCTCTGATGCAGTCACTCCCAGACCAAGCGTCCCGCCGCGCTCCTCCTCTTCCTCCGGGCAACCCCCCGGTGTTCAGAAGCGGTTGTTCTGGGTCCAAACAGCTCGCCACGCAGCTCCTCCCCAGGCAGCTCCTCCCAGGCAGCCGCCCGGAGCCTCAGCGGCTGCTCGAGTCCAAGCGCTATGCTGGGCCGCCTCCTCTACGATGATCCCAGTTGTCCGTGTTTACCTCTCCAGCGGGGGGAGGGGCGTCTCGCCGAGCAACTCCACTTCAGAAATTCCCTGCGTTCCGGGGCTACCACCCCATCCAGGACGCCTCCCCAACAGGAGAGACTCACCCGGCAGATTTGAGTTGGTCCCAAGTCTCTCACTATCTCCTCTTTTGAATCTTGCGTCCTGGAGCCACGTGAAATGCAGCCGCCCTCTATTCCGCCATCTTGACCCGCCCCAGGGTATATTTTGATTGCCAGTGACATTCAGTGGAACTGTGGGAAGGGGTGTAATTTCTAGAGTTGCTATGCCTTCATAGTACAGTGGGACTGTATCATAGCACAGCCAACAGGATTCAGTTATATTGGGTTTAGAGCTATTTAGGAATAAGTAGGATTGTTTCAGAAGAGCTAACAGGGGGTCTTTGAGGGTCTCCACCAGAAAAGTGACAGATTCCAATGGCAAGGTCTTGGTGACAGGAAATGTGGTTGAGAAATGTGTTAGGCACAGTTTTGGGGTGCTGGTTTACTGAACAGATTGTCTGCTCGGGTTAAGTACCTGGTTGAGACCCAATGCTGTTTTGCTCAGGGGTCTCTTGACTAGCTTGAAAGAAAAAATTAGTTCAGGATTGTACACACTGTGGTAAAGCCTTAGTCCCCAGGTTTTTCCAGCCTCCCAGTTTGGCTTCTTTCCTGTGGGGGTAAACTTTATGACTAATGGGTTGTAGCATCCTTCTGTGGTAGCTAATGGGAAGGCAGAATGTCCTGATTGGTCTTTGTTATAGCATGGCCAACAGTTTTCCCTTTTACCGTCCTGTTCGCAATAACCTCATCCCACTTCTTGCATGTTTTCACCCCTTCCCACTGAGATTAGGTCTCCAATGATGGGGAGGACTACGTGATCCACCCAGTAGATTCACACCCCCATGCTTTACACTAGGCTCTTTCAGGACCTCCACACTTGGCAATTTGCTTTCTGTCTAGTGAGTGAGCGGGACAGACATGGAACCCTAGGCTTCTGGTATTGCTATGACTCTCAGGGGTCTTACACCCATACCCCGGGAAGGGTTCCTGGTCTGAAGGGTCCAATGCATCCCCCACAAGGTCACATAAGTCCACATGGAGGTCAGGGAACCAAGTTCCTTGGGGGACTAAATTTAAGGAGGTGATATTGGCTACTTCACTGGTTTCCACATTGATGATCATCCAGGTTTGGTTCCACGGGTTTGCTGTTTCCTCGAATCAGCACAGTACTTACAATTAGGAAGCAAAGGGCTACTGCCTGGAGTGTTTTCCAAGTTATTTTGAACAGTGTGTGCATATTGCCTTTTACTCAAGTGGGGAGACAGGTGTTCACTAGGAACAGTTGGAGCCAGGCAGTTGCTAAGAACAGTTGGGTTACCCACATCCTTTCTCCAGAAGCTCAACTTCAAGGGGGTTGTCGCTGCACTGTCCACACCTCTGCCTCTTTCTGTTCCTCAGTGCCAGCATGTCGTAGGTGTGAGTGATACACCCAGGGTCCAATGCTGTCAACCTTAACAGCAGTAGGAGTAATCAAGACAACCATGTAAGGCCCTTTCCAATGTCCCTCCAAGGTGTGGGCTTGGTGTCTCTTTACCCATACCCAGCCCCTGGAACGATGCCATGTTCCAGACTCAGAGGGTCATGGACCACATAAAGTGAGCATACCTGGGGGCAGATTTCACGCTGCATCTCATATAAAGCCTTCAAATTGGCTAAATAATTTGGAGCCCCATCAGAGCCTTGGTCCAGTAATGTATGGATAATTATGGGGGGTGGAGTCTATAGAATTTCAAAGGGAGTCAATCCATGAACATAGGGTGAGTTCTGAGTCTGGAAGATGGCATAAGGCAGGAGGGTCAACCAGTCTCCTCCAGTCTCAATGGTCAATTTGGACAAGGTCTCCTTTAAAGTCTGATTCATGCTTCCTACCTGCCCTGAGCTCTGGGGATTGTATTCACAATACAACTTCCAGTTGGTCCCCATGGCTTGGGCTAGTACTTGCAGGAATTTACTGATGAAAGTTGGCCCATTATCTGACCCTAACATCTCAAGAACCCCATACCTAAATATAATCTCTTCAAGCAAGGCCTTGGCTACCCCTTGAGCTGTTTTCTTCTTAGTGGGGAAAGTCTCCACCCACGCTCAGAAGGATCCACCATTACTAACATGTATTTGTAACCATACCTCCTGGGCTTGACTTCAGTGAAATCCACTTCCCAGCTCTGTCCTGGTGCCCTCCCCCATACCCTGGTACCTGTATATAATTGTCCCTTCCTACTGTGTTTCATAGCCTGACACCCAGCACAATGGTCCATGATTCACTGGATCTGGGCTGCCTGATGCAGGAACCAGAGGTGGGCCAATTCAAGGAGGGTCAGGAGATCCTTTTCTCCAAGATGGCTGGCTTGATGCAGGTTGGTATGGAGAAACTGTCCCAGTTCTGGTGGCAGGATAAGTCACCCTTTGGGGTCACAATACTGCCTTGTGGATCAGATCCTGCACTCTGGTGTTGGTGAATCCATTTTAGGTCTTCTGGTGTGTAGTTGGGTTGTGGTGGTAGTCATGGAAGCTCAGGCACTGGTAGGGTCAGAGCTAGAGTCACAGAAGCACTGGCCGCTTGTCTAGCTGCTTCATCTGCTCAATTCCCTTCAGCTTCTGGGGTCCAGGAAGACTGGTGGCCAGGAACCTGCATGACTGCAACCACCCAGGGCTTTTGCACTGCTGCCAATAGCCTCTGGAGTTCATCCAGGTTGTGCAATCCTCTCCCTTCTGCAGTAATGAAACCCCACGCCTTGTAGATGGCCCCATGCACATGCACAGTGCCAAAGGTGTAGTGGCTATCAGTATAGACAGTCACTCACTTCCCTTATGCCCTTTCAAGGACTTTGGCAAGCACAACAAATTCGGCCATTTGTGCCCAAGCCCCAGTGGCAGGGAGGCACTCCAGATAACATTTCCTTGTAGATTCACTACTGCCACTCCTGCCTGGCACACCCCATTCTGAACAAAACTATTCCCATCCGTGTACCAGACCAACTCACTGTTGGGGAAAGCATAGTCCTGCAGGTCGGGGTGCATCTGGGTCACTTCAGCCATGATCTCTTGGCAGTCATGTAGAGGGACCTCCAGATCTGGGGTTGGCAGCAGGGTGACTGGGTTCAAAGAGGTTGATTATGAAAAGATGATCCTAGGGGAGTCTAGCAGGAGCCCCTGGTATTGAGATAGTTGGGCATTTTTTATCCATCTACCTGGGGAGTGTTTCAAGACCCCATCAATGGTGTGAGGTGTTACCATCTTCAAGTGCTGACCGAAGGTGAGCTTGTCAGCATCCTTTACCATCAAGGTGACTGCTGTTATGATTTGCGAACATGGGGGCCAACATGCCACAACCAGGTCTAGCCTTTTGGACAAGTAGACTACAGGGTGCTTCCATGTGCATCATCACTCCCTTTGCTATTCCCTTCCTCTCATCTACAAAGAGGTTGAAGGGCTTCAAGGGGTCTGGTAGCACTAGTGCTGGGACCTCTAGGAGGGCTGTCTTAAGTCCTTCAAATGCTTTCTGTTGTTCAGTCCCCCAGAACCAGGAGGTCTTGTCCTTAGTGGTCTCATACCAGGGTTTAGTCAACCCTACATACCCTAAGATCCACAAGCTGCAATAGCCGGTGGTTCTTAGAAATTCTTGGACTTCTCGGGCCAAGGTGGGGACCAGGAGTCTGAGGATGGTCTACTTCATGGCCTCTGTCAAGCACCGAGTTCCTTCCTTTAGTTTGTACCCTAGGTAGGTCACAGTCTGCCTGCATATCTGTGCTTTTCTTGCACTGGTCCTATAGCCAAGCCTCCCAAGTTCCTGGAGGAGATCCTCCATTGCCCTTCAGCACTCAATCTCAAAGGGGGGCTGCTAGGAGCAAGCTATCAACATATTGCAGTAGAGTGACAGAACTGTGGTTCCACCAGAAGGTGTCCAAGTCCTCACTCAAAGCTTCATTGAAAAGGGTGGGGTAGTTCTTGAAGCCTTGTGGGAGTCTGGTCCAAGTAAGCTGCCCAGGGGTTCCCGCATTTTCATCTTGCCACTCAAAGGCAAAGATGAGTTTGCTGCTGGGTGCCAAGGCTATGCTAAAGAAAGCATCCTTCAAATCTAGGGTGGTGTACCAAACATGTGCCAGGGGCAGGTGACTTAGCAGGGTATAGGGATTGGGGACAGTAGGGTGGATGTCTACAACATTCTCATTCACCTTTCTCAGATCCTGGATTGGCCTATAGTCTTTTCCCCCTGGCTTTCTGAGGGGAAGGAACAGGGTGTTCTGAGCTGAGCGACAGTGCTGCAATATCCCCGCCTCCCAGAGTTGACATATGTGTGGCGCAAGTTATCGGGTCCCCTCTGGCCGCAGAGAGAGACACGACAAATGTCTGAAGCTTTGGAAGTTTATTGTGCACAGTTTCTTTCCTACGCTTCTCTTACCCCTAGCTTCTGCGCACTCTCAGCTTCCCTTTTCCCAGCTCCTTCCACTCCCGCGTACTCCCTCCTTCCAGCTCCGCTCCCGCTGCTGCCGCGGCCGCCGTCGCCGCCGTCACCGCCGTCGCCGCAGCTTCTTCCGCTCCGTTCGTTCCGTTTTCCCCCCTCGCTCTCCCACCCACCAGGCTTATATACACTTCAATCAATCAGGGGAGAGTACACGAGATAAACGCGGACAGCTGCAGGCACAGGATGGGTACACGAGGGGGCATGCTCTAGTCACATCGTTAACTAGCCAATTATTGGAATTCGCTGGTTGTTTACTGTATAGCTGGCCGCTTTTGGCTCAGCGTCAGGCGCCATCTTGACCATGTCTAAGGCCGGGGGCTCTAGAAACCCCGACAGATCCCCCTTCTTTAATATTAAACTAAGGCTCGGGACCGTGTCTGTCTTAGGCTGAGTGGTCAGCATATGTCCTTACCCGTCATCAGAGCCTGCAGAGCATGCTGCAGCTCCTGTCTTAGGTCGGTACACAGCCACCTCCTTCATTACCCGTCTTTGACTACCGATCCAGCATCAAGAGCCATACTAATGGGGGGCTGTCGGCCTTTAGGGCGGTCATGGCCTGATGAAAAATAATTTGATCTCTCTATTGGCTAGCTTGCAGATGCATGCCAAAACGAATGAAGAGAAGAAGGCCAAGGCAGAGGAGTACCACCATGGCTCCTAAGCTTGCCCACTGTTTGACAAATCTATAAACAGAAGAGGAACCTTATAGCCATATTAAATACAGAAACAATATACATCCCAATGGAGTTACAATACGGGTAACACAAAGCAGCTCTCAGGGAATAAACGCATCCCAGTCCCAAAAGTTCTTGCAAGGTATCCACTTGTTCTTATGAGTCCATTCTCTGATAGAGTCTCTATGGTCTGTAAGGCTGCAGCTGCATTCTCGGCCAAATGATCGTTGTTGTGGTTGTGTCAATGCTGCTACTGCAAGGACTGTGGTGGCAGTGATCACGGCTGTTGCAATGTTAAAGCCTCTTCTGTTTCTTGATAATAGCACTGACAATTCTATATCTGCAACAGAAACTAGGACTGGTAGGAAGATAGAAATGAGCAAATTGCACAGGTGGCAAAAGAACCATTCCAGTATTGTGAGAGATAGGACACAGTTAGTGAACAGTTAGGAGGTATTATTAGAAATGTTAGTTGGTAGAAACATAAAAGGGAGGAAATACACAACCTGACGTAGGAGGAAAAGCAATATCATAGCTAGGGTCAGCAGAACGAGTTGCTCTACTCTGGGTCTGATCTGTAGCATGACTCCAACGGCAAAGTACAGAAATTCCTCCTGTTAAAGCAAAGAAAGGCTAGAAATATCCTTGTCACCAAAAACAGCACGACCTGAAAAATCATCAGTAGAATTGACAGACTTGTAGAGAAATTGGTGAAAAACAAGAAAAGGAAGGATAAAAAATATGTTAGTCAGAAATGAAAAATATGGCCAGGCTAACAATGGCCCATAGGTTCCGGGTTTGCCTTTCCGTCTGAGTTTTTGTTATTGGAGGAAGGCTCAGACTCGCCATTGTGAGGAGGAACAGCATCACTTGCATGCTGTAAAACTCTGATTAGCCTTTCTGGAATCCAGACTGGAGTCTGTTGATCCTGTGGGAAAATACAAACAGACCCTCGGACCCAACGAAGGACTGGATCCGGTCCTTTCCAACAACCTGTCAGGATATCTTTCCATTTTGCCCATACTTGAGAAGTATTATGGGGATTATAATGTCGATCAGCTGCAGAATGGCCGTCCCTATCCAGAGTTAAGAAATTTAGAATGAAAAGAACTAAATTAAGTTTATCTTTAGGAGACTTATAGGAGGCTCCTATTCCCCCTTTTTGTTTATTTAAACAATTTTTTAAAGTAAGATGTGCTCTTTCCACAATGCCCTGTCCCTGAGGATTATAGGGGATGCCAGTGACTGATTGGATGTTAAATGTTTATAAAAACAACTGGAAGCTTTTGGAAGTATAAGCAGGACCATTATCTGTTTTAATAACTTTAGGTATGCCCCAGCCAGCAAATGCTTGTAGGCAGTGTTGAATGACATCTTTTACCTTTTCTCCAGAATGAGCAGAAGCCATAATGACCCCTGAAGCAGTGTCTACTGACACATGTACATACTTAACAGTACCAAATTCAGAAATATGGGTTACATCCATCTGCCAAATATGGCCAGGCAGCAGTCCCCTAGGGTTAACTCCAAAGGATTGTACTGGGATTAAAGGAGCACAATGTTGACAATTTTTTACTATTTGTCGAGCCATACATTTAGATATAGGAAATTTTCTGCTCAAAGTAGTGGAATTTACATGAAATTTTTCATGAAAGAGTTTTGCCTGTTCCTCCATGGAAAAAACAAAAATTGATTTGGTGGCCATATCTACCAAGTCATTAGCATTGACCAAAGGTCCTGGTAAATTAGAATGAGCTCTAATATGTCCTACATAGAATAGATGTTTACGCTGTAGGATAAGGTTTTGTAGCGTAGTAAAGTAAGAAGCTACCATGGACATGGAAGAAATATGGGGTACCGTTTCAAGAACCTGTAAAGCGTTAACGATATATAAGCTATCAGATAGAAGATTGAATGGCTGATTATCTGCTAATTTAAAGGCTAATATTACAGCTGCAAGTTCAGTAACCTGTGCGGAGTTGGGTGGAACTATTATGGTATGAAGTTGTTTACCGATAAGTACTGCACCTACTCCATTTTTGGAGCCATCAGTAAAAATGGTTACACAATCTTTAAGAGGCTGGACACTAGTCACTTTTGGAAAAACTATGGGAGTATTTTTACAGAATTGAATCCAGGGATGTTGGGGATAATGGTTATCGAACTGAGCTGAAGTGGAACAATATAATACTGACCAATCATCATCATTATTAATTAGCCATTTAATTTGCTGAGTGGAATAAGGAGTTATAATAATAGACGGATGGATTCCAAAAACAGTAATGCAAGATTCTATTCCCTTGAATATTACCTGAGCAATAGCTTGGGGATATGATTGCAATGTTTTAGCTGGAGAGCTAGGGAGATTTATACTTTGCAGAGGTCCTCCTTGCCAAACTATGCCAAAAGGGGTATGCTTCTCTGAGATTATGATTAAACTTAATGGTTGAGTAGGATCACAACGATCAACGTAACACTGCTGAAGTCTATTCTCTACTAGCTGCAAGGATATCCGTGCTTCGGGAGTAAGTTTCCTAGGGGAATTCAAGTCAGGATTACCTTTTAATATATCGAATAAAGGTTTTAATTCCCCTGTGGATAATTTTAAATAGGATCTGATCCAGTTAATGTCACCTAAGAGTTTCTGAAAATCGTTCAAGGTATTCAATTGATCTGTTCTGATGGTCAACCTTATTGGTCTGACTGTAGTAGCAGTGAGCCTTGTACCCAGATATTCTTGGATCTCCTCTAATTGCAATTTTTCAGGGGCTATCGTTAGTCCTCTTTTTTCTAATACTTGAGTTATAAATTGTAATGCTTCTAACAAAACTTCTTTTTCTGGATGGCAAATAAGTATATCGTCCATATAGTGATAAATCAACAATCTCTTAAACTTTTGTCTAGTAGTTGTTAACGCTTTATCTACGTATATTTGACATATAGTAGGACTGTTAGCCATACCTTGAGGCAACACAGTCCATTCGAATCTCTGGTCAGGCTGAGTGTGATTAAGAGAGGGCAAAGTAAAGGCAAATCTCCAACAATCATTTTTGTGTAAGGGTATAGAGAAAAAGCAATCTTTTAAATCCAGAATAATAGTAGGCCAATTTTTTGGTAGTGCAGTAACAAGAGGGAGTCCACATTGGACGGGTCCCATAGGGTACATTTGTTCATTTATGGCTCTTAAATCATGTAATAACCTCCATTTTCCTGATTTTTTCTTTGTTAAGAATATTGGAGTATTCCAAGGAGAGGTAGAATGTTGTAAATGACCTGCTTGTACCTGCTCTTGTACTAACTTATGAGCTGCCTCTAGCTTTTCTTTTGTTAGGGGCCACTGTGGAATCCAGCGAGGCTTATCATCTTTCCATATTATAGGGATTGGTGGTTTATCAGTGGCCCCTAGGAAAAACCCAATCCATGAAAATCATTTTTTGGTGGAGGTAAAGGCAGTGGTTAGGTAGATCCTTGGCTATGTCTTCCTAATCCTTTTTTATCATCATAGTTCATATTTTGTAACATATTTCTTACAGGAGTCCCTTGGTAAATCTGGTCAGTGGTGAGTTTCATATCCATTTGCTGCAGGACATCTCATCCCCATAGGCTAATAGGAACATTACAGACATATGGTTGAAATATTCCTGTGTGTCCCTCTGTATCTTTCCATGATAATGAGGAAGCACTTTGATTGGGGCTCTCTGCTACTCCTAAGCCTCTCAAGCTCTGAGCTGCTGTGATCAATGGCCAGTGCTTTGGCCAGACCATTGCACTGATAATACTTTTGTCTGCTCCTGTATCTAATAAACCTGTAAATTCCATATTTCCCACTTTTAATTTTAGGAGGGGCCTCTGTTCCATATCCATAGTAAGGTTTATTAAAGTGGTTCCTGTTGATCCAAAACCTCCTTGTCTTTTATTTGTATTTTTACTGGGCCACAAGGAATGTCGACTGGGCAATATAAGCATTTGTGCAATGTGATCCCCTGGAGAGATGACCGTAATTCCTTTTGGTGAAGAGACCAAGGCTTTTATTTGTCCAGTGAAATCAGGATCGATAACCCCTGGGTGTACTATAAGTCCTTTTAGTGTTGAGGAACCTCTACCTAATAATAGTCAACAGCTATTTCTTGCCACTGAGCTTCCCCAATTAGCCATTGTTCTCCAGATAACACTGCTCTGCATAGCTGTTTCCAAATAGTCTTAACTGCCTCTTTAAAGTTTTTCTAATGGTTGATGGTATCTCCATTTGCTCCTCAAATATGGGCAGGTTCTACAGATTTTGAAGCTCTTTTTATTAGGCTTAGGTTTCTCCTACCTTTTCCCTTGTTCTTAAGTTTTCACTACCACTTGGTTATTTCTTTTTGGGGGTTCTTTGTGTTAAACTTAATTCCCTTTTTTCCCTTGTTCTCAGATTTTTTGAGCAATTATTTTCTAGGTCACCACTACTCAATCTTTCCTCACTTTATTCTCTTTAAGCGTTCTTTTCTGTTACTATTAGACCCTGTTCATGAAGATCCCCCTTGTGGCACACTAAGCGGCTTTTCTTTACTTGAGCTGTTTTTTTTTTTTTTTTTTTTTTTTTTTTTCTTCCTCAATGGCGTCCCATTGTTTTTCAATGGTTCCCTGAGGGGTTGCCGCACCCAGACCCCATTGCTACTAATCTGAATAGCTTTAGTTATGGCAATTACAATAACAGTGGCCTAGCTGCCAGGAGCAACGAGATTACTGAAAGGAAAACTATCAAGTGCGCATTAAAATTTTTATAGCGGCTTTTCACGTAGGACCGCTTCAAACGTGTTTCTACTTTCACTTTAATTAGACCGCGTTCCACGTGCCAGGACCGCTGATGGCGTGTCCCGATACCCCCCTGACCCGCGTTCTACGCGTTAGGATCCCGGTACCCCTCAACCCGCGTTCCACACGTCAGGACCCCAATACCTTTCAACCCGCGTTCTACGCGTCAGGACTCCTGATACCTTTCAACCGGACTGCACTCCGCGTGTCCCCAGGACCGCCAATGGTGCATCCTGACACCCTTTTTTTTTTACAACCGGTTCAACTTGTATACAAAAAAAATTCTTTCAAATATCTTACCTTGTTTTCTTTTATAAGGCCTTCATCTTCCCGGGTTTCGGCACCAGTTATCGGGTCCCCTCTGGCCGCAGAGACACGACAAATGTCTGAAGCTTTGGAAGTTTATTGTGCACAGTTTCTTTCCTACGCTTCTCTTACCCCTAGCTTCTGCGCACTCTCAGCTTCCCTTTTCCCAGCTCCTTCCACTCCCGCGTACTCCCTCCTCCCAGCTCCGCTCCCGCTGCTGCCGCGGCCGCCGTCGCCGCCGTCGCCGCCGTCGCCGCAGCTTCTTCCGCTCCGTTCGTTCCGTTTTCCCCCCTCGCTCTCCCACCCACCAGGCTTATATACACTTCAATCAATCAGGGGAGAGTACACGAGATAAACGCGGACAGCTGCAGGCACAGGATGGGTACACGAGGGGGCATGCTCTAGTCACATCGTTAACTAGCCAATTATTGGAATTCGCTGGTTGTTTACTGTATAGCTGGCCGCTTTTGGCTCAGCGTCAGGCGCCATCTTGACCATGTCTAAGGCCGGGGGCTCTAGAAACCCCGACACAAGTCGTCTATGCGCCTCTGTGGACATCAGGTACTGCTGGACCTGGACTGTCTGTGCAGTGGTCTTAAGTTCCACAATCATTGGGGGTCAGTGTACTGCTAGCCCTGCTCCTACTACTTCTACCCTTGCCTGTGGGAAGGTTTCTACCCAATAGTTCACCTCGGGGGATCACTTAGCCTGAAAGAGGAGTTCCCCAGGAGAAAACCAGTGAAATTCATCTGCAACAGACATGGTCAAAACGTGGAGGGGTTGACCATGGCCATGTGTGACTTTGATGCCATCTGACTCAAAGTGAATGTGGGCCTGCACTTTAGTTAGTAAGCCCCCTCCCAAAAGAGGGGCTGGACATTTGGGGATGACCAGGAAAGAATGGTTTACCTGGTGTCAACCCAGAACCACATGTCACTTGCTAGTCCAATGATAGGCTTTGGATCCAGTGGCTCCTTGAACTAGACTAATCCTCTGGGACAAGGGACCGGTGGGCTTATTGAGAACTGAATACTGTGCTCTGGTATCCACCATAAGTCCCACTTGCTTCCCTTCCACAAATATGGTTACCCAAGACTCGGGGAGGGGTTTGGACCCCCATTTCCCCTAGTTGCTGTCCATTCCTGCCAGAATGACTCAGGCATCACCACCCTTCCTATCTCCTGGCCTCTCTCACCCCTGTAGTTTGGGACATTCCCACCTCCAATGCCCATGCTCCTTGCAGTACTTGCACTGTTCTCAATCCAGCTTTGCCTGATCATGCCGAGGGTAGATAGGGCCACTCCTCCCAAAACTTTGTCCCCCATCCCTCTCACCTCAGCCAACAATATCTTTGCCATTTCCCTTTTTTGTCTCCTGCTCTCCTTACCCTGGTGCTCTCTATCTTCCTTTCTCATTCTTTCCTATAATTCCTGGTTCTTTTTCCTTATTCTGTCCTCTTTCCTCGGGGATCTCTCGAGTATTGAACACATGTTCTGCTACCTTCATAAGATCCCAAATAGTCATTCCTCCTAGTCCCTCTTGTTTATAGAGCTTTATCCTAATATATGGGGCAGCCTGATTTATAAAAGACATGATTACAGCGGATTGATTTTCCTCTGCCATAGGATCTCAGGGAGTTTATTGTCTAAATGCATCATAAAATCATTCAAGGAAAATGGCTGGGCTTTCATTTTCCCCTTGCATCACAGCTTTTACCTTAGCCAAATTGGTAGGGTGGCGAGCTGCCTCTCGGAGACCGGCCATAAGAGTCTGGCGGTAGACTTGGAGATGCTCCCTATCTGCAGGCTTCCCAAAATTCCACTCAGGTCTGTTCAAGGGGAAGTGATCATCAATCAGGTTTGGTAGGGTGGTAGGTCTTCCATTGTCCCCAAGGACATTCTTCCTTGCTTCCATGAGGATTTGCTCACACACTTCTGTTGTGAATAGAGTTCTGAGGAGCTGCTGACATTCATCCCAGGTGGGACTGTGGGTATGCAAAATGGACTCAAACAAATCAGTTAAACCCCTGGGGTTCTCAGAGAAAGGGGGGTTCTGGACCTTCCAGTTATACAAATCACTGGAGAAGGGCCAATACTCCTAGGTGCATTCCCCTCCTTCTTCTCCCCTGAAGAAGACCCAGACAGGTAAAATAGGAGCTCCCATTGAAGATGATGAGGGTTCCTCATCATGGTTCTCCTCCTGGTGTCTCTGAGGACATAGTCCCCTTGAGGGCCCTTCCACCCTAGGTCAGGGTGCTGACAGGGAAGTGGAAGAATCAGCACCCTGCAGTAGGATCTGGGACTGCATTGGGGCATAAGGTGGAGGATTCTCCTCCAAATCCAGATCCAAGAGAGATGGGTAGTGTCCAGACCCTTCTTGGAGGACTGGTTTCTCAGGTTTCTCAGGAGAAGGGGCAGGAGGCTCAGGAGAGCCTGGGGGTGGTGATGGCCCCTGGGTAGTCACTGCAAAACTTTGGCTGGGGTTTTGGCAGTTTGTGGAGTAGAGGGCCAAGCCAGAATGGGGGATCTTCCACCAGGGCCTGCCATATTAATATGTAGGGGTACTGGTTGGGGTACCCCTGCAAACCAGGCCTATTAATGACATCCTGGACTCTTTTGATGACTTCTAAAGAGAAGATGCCCTCAGTTGGCCAGCTGACATTGAAGGTTGGCCACTTCATGGAGCAGAGTGTAGCAAACTTACTTTTCTTTAGGTGTTCTACACCAAAGTTCCATGTTTTGGCATGGACCTCTGAGAAGTGACTCAGGAGGAAAGTCTTAGGAGTTACCTGAGCCTGTCCCATAAAAATGAGGAGAAAAGAACCAAGCAGACTGAAAAGAATGAGGGAGACAATACCTACAGTAAAGCAAATTTTCACAGGAGTCTCTAACATCCACCGGTGAGTCAACCACACCAATCTCACAGGCACAATGCCCTTCTCATTAAAACTACCAAATTCAGATAAAAGATCTTTACCAAATAGCCTCTCAAATGTCCACTGGGGATGTCGATGCAACTCCTGACTGTTGGTGACATCTCCCACGACTTCCAAAAGTGGAACCTCCACGGTCACTTGCAACCCTTTCCTTCCACCAAACAAATTCTCAACCAAACTCAAATGGGGATCTGTGTCCCACCAAATGAATGTGGCCAATACTCCTTCTGTGGCAAATCTCCTTACAAACCTTGGTACAGTGGACTGTTTGTCACTCCTAAGGTGGAGTTGGATGAGCCTATTCCAGACAATTCCCCAAATATTGGGGTCCAATATTGACCAATCCCAAGAGAGTGAAAGTGCACACACGATAATGCAAGTCACACAACAAGGTTTTATTTAAAGCAAGCTGGAGCAGGGACCATGATCAGCCTCTCAGACCACTAAAATGGCTGAGTGGGGAGCAGCCCTAAGGGGTGAGAAAGCACTCTATTTAACAGATTTTCAAGCATTCACATACAAAGACCTGTACATTATTGGTTAACGTTTGAACAGCTAAATATAATATCCTCTTTTGGTTGGGTCCTGCCAATTTATTTGAATCTCATTGGGTCCATGCCAAAACTGAACATTCCTGGAGGAAGAAGGGAGGAGGGAAGGGGTGCACTATGCAGGAGATGAGTCGGGTTTAGACCCCCCCATCCTTGATAGATAAGGTTTCTGGGCAGCTGCACATTCCTCAGACAGATATTTCTTAAGAGCCTTGATAAGCCCAGGGGTCCAGCAAGTTCTGTTTGTCCTGTATTGGCTCTTGAGTATTAGCACCTGCCTGTATCCTGGTGGTTAATATAGTTTCTCATTCCTTAGTGCTTGCATGGCCTTTCCTGTGGGGATGGTTTACAGACCAGTTCACGAAATGGCTTGTTCATACAATATGGCTGCACAGATGTCACCTTGTTCTCAACACTTTCATACTAACAACCTGAGCATATTCTAATACCCACAGAGTCCTGCCTCTTTTCATGCTGTGTCCTCCATGGATCAGTGATATAATTATCTGCTCAGGGATCAGCTATAACTGGTTTCCTCCTTAAGTAAGGGTGGGATATTTCTTTCCCTCAGGACAAACCCCTAGATTGTGGGTCTTGAGATGCATAAAAGGTTATTTGCAAGATTTTTGTGAAAAGGAGAATGAAGAATTCCTTAGTCATTGATTGGCTTTGTCTAGGGTTGCTTCTCTGCATAGAACTTCACAGACACAGAACCTCAGGTGATCAAGTCATGTACCTTAAAGGAGCTCTTCCTGTGCTGATGATATAGCCCATCCCATTGGGTGCTAGCTTTGTAAGCGGAAAGACTGAGGTTCAAACACCCAACACAGAAGGATGGGGAAAAAAAAAAAACAAGAAGAAACACTTCTTCAGGAAGCCAATCTTCCTGTGCTCTAAACCTTTTTTTCTCCTCTGTTATTCAAGGGAATTGACACTGTTCAAGAACTACAAGTTTCACCTGCAACCAATTTCCATTGACACCTTTCAGATGGGATCTGCACTCAAAGGAATCAGTGCATCTCCAGTCACCTGCATTGCTTAAGAATACATTTTCCTTCACATTTGTCAAACTCATTAGTTCAGACTTTACATCTCACTCATGCATATGCTATGCCCATCTTTTTTCCACAACATCTACAGATAGGCATTGGGCACCAGGTTGCAGTGGCAGGAAATTCAAAATGACACCTCACTGGCCCTTGGCAATATCAAGACTTTTTGGACACAATCCCACACTGCCAATGAAGGGGACTTCCACACGTGAGCACTTTCCATGAGAACCACAATGTCAACTGGAATACCAACATGTGAAGACAAAAGACAGCCACCATGGCCCTGATTTTTCTAGTCAGTTTCAGTTTGTATTGACTTGTTTATGACTTGATTAAAAATAGTATGATTTGGGGCTGAATCCATGTTAGTTTGTGCTGATAGCATTCAGGAGAAAAGTGGGAATTTACCACCTACTCTCCCACTATCATTGGAGCTGCAGTGTCAAAAGGAATGGAACACTTGTATAGACTCTTGTTTATTTTGATGGATGTCCTCAATAGATGCACTGTAGAAGTGGGCAAAGCATATGTTGTTCTCATGTTTACCACAGAATTGGGAATTATTTGGTTGTGCTTTGTAGGGTAAGGGAGAAAAAAAACATTCATTGTAAGAACTCACATTGAAAGAAGGAAACCAGAGACATTAGGCATGTGGCAGGTTGGTGGTAGTAGAAACAAGTCAAGTAATAAAAAGCATTTGACAATTTGCAAATGTCTGTGGTACAAGTTTCCTGCTCAGTAAGTCTGATCCCACATTTGGATATTCTTAAACCACTCCTGTTTTTATATTCTGGTTTTGCCCAAGTTGCCAATGTTGGGTCTTAAATTTGCCTTGTAGTAGAGCTGTTTCAGATTACATTTGTGATATTGTGGAGCACTCTTTATTTTGAGAACTGGGTCCCATGCTGCATATTCCAAATTCAACTCATTTAAATTGTAGTTCATGGGTATAAGTGCTGTGTTTTAAAGAAGTCTTTTCTCATGGCACTTGTGCCAGAAAAACTATGAATCAGCATATGTATAATCAGCTGTCACTTGAAAGCAACAAGAAAGAGCCATGAAATTGCAAGGGCTTTGAGGTCCTTTCAAGGGGAATTAGGTTTTGTAATAATGGTTGCTTACAGAATGAACTGGCATGTACTAGTTTCTCTATTATTAGAGTATTTGAACCTGAAGATGTGTCGTGGAATTTGAGGGTAGACCATGATGGCTGAATAGTTTTAGAATATCTCTTTATTGAAGTAGACTTTGAGCACCAACACCCTCCTGCTTTTGGTGCCAAAAAAATGTCTTTGCTCTCCCTCTTTGCATATTCATCTTGGAAGCTTTTCATCATAGCACTTTCAGCACAGTGCATGTTCCAGTCTGGAGTTATGCCATATGATTCTGTGTTTCTCATCCATCAGCAGTCTCTTGTATCATCCACTGGCTTGAAGGTGGCATACTCCTGGGACTGCTAAGGGGACTGGTGGAAATTTTCCATAGGGCCTTGTGCCAGGCAGGATCTAGTCTGGTCAAGAGGATTAATACATGTGTGAACACAGATAGGCCAGGCATTTCTGCATCTCGAGGTGAGTGTAGGTGGCCCTGGAATTTCTCAGCAGGTAAATTTCTGAGTGCAGCCTAGGTGTAAGGCCACAGTCAAGAAGGTGTGGACCTGCAGGTTTAGTGAGCACAGAATATCTCTCCTGGCATGTCAGCACCATCCTATGCCCCATCCAACATGCTGACTGAATGACTCCCACGACTCCATATTAGCCTTCAAAGAGATACCCACTTGCACTTAGAAGACACATTTCTATGTTTCCCGCTCTCATCTGACTGAATTTTCTAGAAAAAAAGGAGCAATCAGCAAGATTCGGTGTGAAGTGTCCCAATTCAATGATCACCTCAGGCACCATGCTCACTGCATGCTCCACTGCCCTGAGCTCTCACCAGCCATCACTCAGTGTTGTTGCTAAGGCCCTAGAATACTTTCTTGACAAGGATATTTTGGGCATGCCCAGTGATGGAGGAGCAAGTTCAGAAGGAAATAGCGCTGGAGCCAGTGCTCAGCTTGGTGATCCACATGTCGCCAAGAACACCTCTACCCAACCAGGCCCACTGGAGATGGTGGGGGATAATTGCCTGCTGTTTTGATGCCTGGTGTGGCCAAAGGAGTGCAGCAACACCTCAGGAACCTGAAGTTTAGTGTGAACTGTCAGAATTCAGAGGAGTTCCCTGTCTTGCCTGATCCTACAGTGATCCAGGGACCACAGGGCTGTGCTTTCCTGGTCGAAGAGGTTAGAAACACATTTTGGAAAACCTCAGTTCCCTGTCACTCACTCCCTTCTTCTTTCCTCTGATCATCACTAGTGAGCAGGTGCTTGTTTTCAATCTTGGTCTGAAGTGGCCAAGAGCAGAAGCTTCTCTGGTTGCCATGAAAACCATGATGTCATCGTTCTATAAGGCTTTTTTTCTTTGACCTCAGGTGGAATCTGCGGTGTGGGCGCCAGGTCACAGGAGCCACTCCTCAAACTCTGGGTTGCCCAAAGTTTAGAAAAACCCTCTGGGTTGAGAAACCAAGTATGTTCTCATACCAGAGCCTGGAATCCCCAAGTCCTTCACACTTGACATGCTTGATGACTGCCCCTTACACTCTGATTAGAAGAGCTCTCCCTTCTTTTGCTCTCATGTCACAGGAGCTTTCATAACCAGCTGAGGCATTCTTCTGAGTGGAATTGAATGCAACTTAATAATTGAGAGAACAGGGATATGAATTTCCACCACTTATCTCATTGTAATCATTCTTGATGGAAATAACTGCAAATGTAACGTTCTGATGGTTGAAATTGGATGAGGAATGCTTCCTTTCTGCCAGCAAATATTGGTCCTGGTAACCCAGACCCTGAGAGTGATCACCACTTGCCTTTGCTTGTTTATATTTCCTGACATCATCTGGCTAAGCTGCTGAGGCATTTTCTTAGTGAGTGAAGCAGGTCTTTCCCAGAAGAAACAACTTTCTTTACCTCACACATACCTGATAATGTAGGCAAGATTCAGCACCTACACTGGTTTGTGCATTTTGCACAGCACTCTGCTGGTTAGAATTTTTCAAAGTAAAATGGGAAAAGGAAAAGAAAGGAAAAAAAAAGATCGAGGAATGTGTCATTAAATTGTGAATGTAATTCTAGGGATTTAATGGTGAATGATTCCCAAAATTTCCTTTCATACTAACAACCTGAGCATATTCTAATTACTACATATGCCTGCCTCTTCCCATGCCCTGGCCTCCATGGATCACTGATACAATTTTCTGCCCAGGGATCAGCTACAACCATCTTCCTCCTTAAGTAAAGATGGGATAGTTCTTTCCCTCAGGACACACCACTTGAATGTGGATCTTGACATGCAGAAAAGGTTATTTGCAACATTGTTGTGTAAAGAAGAATTAAGAATTATTTAGACATGTTTTAGCTTTTTTTAGTGTTACTTCAATGCATATAATTTCACAGTCAGACATATAGAGGTTCAAATCATGTACCTTAATAGAACTGTTTCTTTGCTGATGATTTAGCCCATCTCATAGTGTGATTGCCTCACATGTGGAAGGACTGGGGTTTGAATTCCCAGCAGCAAGGAATGGGGGGGGAAGAAAAAACCCTTCTGAGCATTCAAATCTTTCATCCTCTCAACTTTTTATTTCTCCTTTTTTAATCAACTGAATCAACACTGTTGAAAATGTACCAGTTTCACTTGCACACAAGTTCCTTTGACACCTTTCAGCAGGGAGCTATGCTCAAAGGGAGTAGTGCTTCCACAGTCACCTGTATTTCTTAAGAGTATGTATTTCTTGACATCATTCAACTCTTATTAGTTCATAGGTTACATTACTCTCATGAGTATAATCATGTGGATATTTCTTCAGCAACTTCTTCATCTAGGCAATGTGGACCAGGTTGCAGAGGCAGGAGATTAAAAATGACAACCCCACTGGTCAATGGCAACTTTTGAGTCTTCTTGGACACATTCCCATACTCTGCCAATGGAAGGAACTTCCACACTTGAGCACATTCCATTTGAACCACAAAGTCAACTGGAAAAACAACAGGTGAGGACAAAAGACAGTTGCCCTGGGACCTAGGTTTTTCTAGTCAGTTTTGCTTTGCATTGGCTTGCATTTGATTGATGAGAAATGGTGGAATTTAGGGATGAATCCATGTTAGTTTCTGCTGATAGCATTAGGAGAGATGGAGGATTTACAACTTACTCTCCCAGTATCATTGGAGCTCCAGTGTCAAGAGGAAGAATCATTTGTATAAAATCTTGTTAATTTTGATGGATGCCCTCAAGAGATGTACTGTAGAAGTGGGTAAAGCATATGATGTTCTTATGTTTACCATGGATCTGGGAATTATTGGATTGTGCTTTGTAAGGTTAGGGAAGACACAAGAACATTTTTTGCAAGAACTTACACCAAAAGAAGGAAACCAGATATTAGGCATGTTGCAAGTTGGTGGTTAGAAGAAGCAAGTTAAGAAATAAAAAGGATTTGACAATTTGCCAATGCTTGAGGTACACTTTTCCTGCTCAGAAAGTCCTATCCCACATTTGAAAATTCTTGAATCCCTCCTGTTTTGATATTCAGGTTTTATCCATGTTGGGTCTTCACTTTTGCCCTTTAGTTGGTGATAGCTGCAGTGCAGGTGACATTTCTCAGGAGCCATTCCTCAAACTTTTGTTGTCCAAGGCTCAGAAAAACCCTCTGGGGAGAGAAACCAAGTGCATTTTCCAATAAAGAATGGAATCTTCGAGCCCTTCACACCCAACATGCCTGATGCCTGCCCCTTCCTCTTTGATTAGAGTAGGTCTTCCATACTTTGCACTCATGTCACAAGAGCACTGGTAACCAAGTGAGGCATTTTTCTAAGTGGAACTGAATGCAACTGAATAATTGAGGGATCATTGATATGAATTTCAGCCACTTATCTCACTGTAATAAATCTTGAGAGTAAAAGCTGCAAAAATAACAAGTGGAAGATTGAAATTGGATGAGGAATGTTTTCATGTTTTCTTTCTGACAACAAATATTGGTCCTGGGACCCCATACACCATGAACCATCACCACTTGCCTTTGACTAATTATATTTACTGACATTGTCTGTCTAAGTTGCTAAGGCATCCCCTCATTGAAGGAAACTGGCCTTTCCCAGAAGAAACACCTTCCTCTACCTCACCCATACCTGAGATAATAGGCAAGATCTAGCATCTGCACTGGCTTGTGCATTTTGCACAACACTCTTCTGGTTAGAATTTTTCAAAGGTAAATGCCCAAAGGAAAAATAAGAAAAAAAGATCAAGGAAGATGTCAGAAGACTCTGAATATAATAGCTGGGGATGCAATGTTGAATGATCCCAAAATCTCCTTTCATACTAACCACCTGGGCAAATTCAAATTCCCACATAGGCCTGCCTCTCCTCGTGTCCTGGCCTCCATGAGTCAGTGATATATCTTTCTGCTTAGGGATCACCTACAAACTGTTTTCTTTTTATGTGAAGATGCAATAAACCTGGGGAGCACAAATTTTCAGGGCATATTATCTTCTACCAGGCATCAAAATAAGAGATGAATGTTACAACGTTTCAAAGATGAATGTTTTAAAAGGAATGATCTAAGGAAAATCTATGGGGAAGTAAAATACAGGGTTTTTTGAGGTGAAATCAACTTCAGGGAAGTGACACTATAAAAATTGTCTTCATTACAGGTCTCCCAAGTGTACAAAGATATTTCTTCAGCCTCAAGCTATTATAGCAAAAGAGCAGAGAGGAACTGTGTGATATTTTGTGAAGCAAAGATAATTACTTACAGTATCTCAACCTGCAAAGGATAAGAATGATCTTGCCAATTCTTGGACCTCTTCTGTGGTTTGCAAGGGGCAGCTGTTTACAATTATGCTGATTTGTCTGTTCTGGCAGAAGACCTCTTAGGAAAGCCTTCCTTACTCCACAAAAGTTACAAACAAACACTTAAACTCAAGCAAATAGATATTTGGAAGCTCAGCACTGAATGATGGCTCTTCAAATACAGAATGCAACTCATCATCAGGGATATAAGGAAATAGCATCTCTGCTTAAACAAAAAGATGAAAACCCAAAATGGGTAAATCCTGAATTTCCAAAGCAGACAATTTTAAAGTTTAACTAAAGGTGTGATAGTAGTTATGTACCAGGAAAATCAAAATATAAGCATTTCCAAAATGCAAAAGACTCTTTTAATGGAATTTTCTTATGTCCATCACAAAAATGTCACAAACTCAATGTCTCTGATTTCATTCTTTAATGAGAGTTTTTTCAAAAAGCATTTTTTAAAAACATTACTTACCCTGCAAACCACTATTAAAAAATTTGCCAAACCATTGCACGAAGGTGAAAATGTCACATCCTTCTACCAAATCTACACAGAATGACTTCCCAACATTCAGGAAATCAAAAAGAGTTTGTAAAAATGCTTCTTTTTAATTGAGACTTGATCTCCAAAGATAGAGAAAATCCAGATTCTAAATACCCACTCTCAATCCTGTCTGACATCATTAAAATCTTCAATATGTATTCAGCACAAATACACTCAAGTTCTTAAAGGAATAATATTTGCCTGATGCACAGTGCAATCTGCTAATAAAATACAAGGCAAAAGCACATCTCATGTCATCACCTCTAGGTTTCTGAGCTGACATATAGAATGATGTGGAAGTGACCCAGGTGTATATGTTCAAGTCATTTGCAGAGAGCCCGAGATAGTGTTCCATATATCCACTAATTCTCAAACACTACTGCAGTTGACATTTTGAATTTTATACCCTTAAATACAGGTGAGCACCTTTCTTCTTCAAGAACTTACTGATTAAGTGCCACCTTCAGCATTTTCCTTAGTATCATATAAGTTATCATATGAGATAGTTTTCTCATCTACAGGAATGCCTACTCTTAGGCAGTCCAGGTCAAAGGGGGAGCACTGCTGATTCCTACCACAGTGTCATGCTGACAACTCTCATTGGAATAAAAAAGTGCTATTCAAGTCATGTTCAATTCACTGGATTAAATAGAGGAGAAAATATTTAGGAATTAGTGGGTTGGCATTATCTAAAGTGACTGAGTATACTAGGTGACTGGGTCCTCCTCTGGTTGGACTCTGTAAAATGCTGGGCTGGAAAACCAACCTAATGATAAAAAAACACATTGAAATGAAATTTTAAATTCACATTAAAAATAATACTCTCAGAATATTAAGTTTCTTGCAAGGACCCACAGTCCCCAACTGTTGGTGTCATGTCCCAAATAATTACCTCTGTCTATGTAAGGCAGCAAGTGGTTGCAGCTGAACACCGAACAGTCAATTTTCCCAGTGTTCTGTGGTGGCCTGGGACAAAGGAGAGACAGGCACATGTGGGAAACCTTATGTACTCAGGACATTATTATGTAAGGAGATTTGTGTGTTCAGGCAAACCTGAACCCCAAGGCTGTCCAACCACACTCAACTCCTATGTCCCTCACTGCCTCCTCTTTCTGGAATTTTTCTTTCAAAATTTATAAACAACTGATATCTTGGCAAAACAAGCAGCTCAGTGGAGGTGATGAATCTTTCCAATTATTTCAGGCTTGGGGAGACAGAGGAAGAATTTTCTCCAAGGCAAGGGCAGTTTTCCTAAATTACAGAAGGCTTGATCAACTTAGCAAACATGTCTGTAAATATAAATATGCAAAGGGAAACAGTGATGGCTCACTGCTTCAGTGATCCCAGGTAAAATATGTGATAGAAAATAAAAAATATAAAGCAACTCCTAATTTTCATACTCCCTGTTGTTGTGCTTGTAGCAAATCTTCTCAAGAATCATTGAACTGAGCTTAGGTATAGAAAGTTATTTCCATTGAGTTGGCCATTATTCCAAATGCTGCTACCTTGCTTTTGATACTTCTGGAAGAAATGTGTATGTATGTGTGTATATATATATATATATATATATATATATATATATATATATTACCTGTGATTCTGTGGAATGAGAGTAAAAGAGGAGGCAGCTAAGAAATGCAGAGGGCTGCTATCCAGCAACTTGGGATTGAATAGCAAAGAGATTGCAGTATCAGGCTGGAGAGTGAAGTTTTATTCTTAACCAAGGGCCTGTTTCTGGGTCCAAGTGAGTAGCTGGTGTGACATCCTGGCTGCCCTGAAGAAATCGCCTGACATCAGAGAAAGTCAAAGTGAAGTTCAAAGACATCACAGTTCCCATGGTAACCAGAAACATTTCTTCTGGCTGGTTAAGACAATGTTTCAGGTCAAGTCCTGGCTAAGCATTGATGTTAGGAGGGAAGAGAAAGGGGCCAAGACTTGGAGCCCACTGTTTTCAGTAAATATGATCCAAACTTCTTCACCCAGGACTGAGCAGCCAGGTTATGTTGGAGACACAGCACTAGGGGCCTATGGGTGATCCTGTTCTGTCCAGAGAAGTGATGCCACTGAAGCCTGACAGCCTGCACCACCATGCAGACCTACTAGATGGCAATGAACACACTTGGTCCTCACCAGGAATCTTTTTTGCATGGCCACTCATGTACTGCTGCAGGCAATTTTCCACCAGCAAGGCTAATGAACCTGGGAAGCATGAATGGGTTCAGAAGAATGTGAGGATCACTCAGCCTAGCACAGGACCCAGGGCATTGCCATCCAAATCTGTCTTCCTGGACTGAGCTCCCTCAGGAGTTTGCCCACTCAGGTAACTGCCCTAAGGCCATAACAGGGAAATGAAATGATGACTGTTGACAGCTGATTGCTGGGAATAATTCAGTGCAGCTTGGTGGATTTGGTGATGTAAGAATTGGGAATCATTCACAAAATTTGATCAGGTTCTCCTAATATCTCTTGAATGTCCAAACACATGAGAGCTAGAACATGTGAAATTTTACATGTAAGTGTAAAGTGGTGATTCCTGAGATGCCTTGTGAGGAGAGGAGGGAGTGAATCACTTAGCATGTGTGATGGAGGTCTAGAAGAAACTAGCATGGTGGTGAGATATACTGTACACTCAGCTGCCAGGCCCCACTTACTTTGCTGCTGGTCCATAAGTAGACTACTCTCTAAAATTCTCTTGTTATCAGTTTTCAAGGGGCCCTTGAACTATCTTTTAAGGACAGGTATCTGGCCAATGTGTCTTTACATAAGTGTTCAAACTCTTGCACTCACTATTGCCAGTCTGATGCAATGCCATCTTTGACAATGCCATGGGTCATTTTAGGAACCACTGGAGGATGAGGGCTACAGTCTAGTTCCCTTTAAACAGGCACAAATATGCTCCTATAAAGTGAATGTGATGGATGAACCCATGGCCTGATACTGATATGAGGAGCACACTTTTCCAGAGCATATTATCTTCTAACATGCATGTTGATGAAAGAGAGAAATGTTATAAAGTTTCAAAGCTGAATATATAAAATGTGATAAGCTAAGGACATTCTGGGGATCAGTAAATCACAAGGGTGTAGGAGATAATAACAAACTTCAGTAAAGGGACACTATAAGAATTGTCATTTTTAAAGGTCTCCCAAAATGTACAAGGACATTTCTTCAGCTTCAAACTATTATAGCAATACATCAGCAAGGAACTGTGACATCATTCTGTAAGCAAAGATAATTACTGACAATAACTCAGCTTCCATAGAATAAAAATGATCTTGCCAATTCTTGGACCTATTGTGAGGCTTGCAAGGGACAGTTGTATGCATTTATGCTGATTTGACTTTTCTAGCACAACTGCTCTGAGGAAAGACTTTCCTTACTCCACAGCACTTACACAAAAGCACTAATCATAAGCAAGGAGATATTTGGAAGTTCAGCACTGAAAGATGACTCGAACTAAAGAGTGCACCTCAACACTGAGATATAAAGAAAAAATAATACCAAAATACAAAATGAAAACTCAAGATGGGAAAATACTAAATTTCCAAAGCAAACAATTATAAAGTGAAACTAAAGATGTGATAGAAGTTACCTATCCCAAAAAGCAAAATCTAAAGTATTTTCGAAGCACAAAATCATTTTTTAGTAGAATTTTCTCATATCTACTGAAAAAATGATACAAACACTATGTCTCTGATGTTATTATTTTAATTTTAGTTTTTCCAAATGTGTTTTTTTTCTTCATTTCTTACCCTGCAAAGCACAATCAAAAAATTCACATAACCATTGCAATGATGAGATTACCACATCCTTCAAACCAATCTACAAATCGTGGCTTCCTAACAATCAGGAAATCAAGAAAAGTCTATAAAAATGCTTCATTTGAATTGAGGCTGGATCTCCAATGGTACATGGAAAACAATTTTTGACTACACACTTTGTGTCCTGACTGACATTAGCAGAAAATAAAATTTGTATTCAATACCATCATACTCTATTTCTCAAAGGAATAATACCTTCCCAATGCACACCAAAACAGGCAGAAAAAATACAGTGCCAAAGCAACTCTCTTTTGTCATCACCTGTAGGTTTCTGAGTTGATATTGAGGTTGACTTGGAACTGGTCCAGTTGTACAATTCCAATTCATCTGCAGAGAATCTGGGATTTTGCCCCAGAAATTTACTAATTTCCAAACACTACTGCAGTTGATATTTTGAATTTCATGCAACCTGTAGGTGAGCACCTTTATTCTTGAGAAATTGCTGATTAAATCCCAACTTCATCATTTACATCATTATCATATAACTTATCAATTCCTGAGAGTTGTCTCATCTCCAGTGTTGCCTTGTCAGGCATTCCAGGTTACAGGGACAGCAATGATGATGCCTACCACAGTGTCATGCTGAAAACTCAATAGAATAAACTTTCACTTAAAATGCTACTTTTCTAACTGTGTTCTTTTCATTTGATTCAACAGAGAAGAAAATGTTGATTAATTGAATGGTTCACATTATCTGAAATGATTGAGTATCCTAGGTAACTGAATCCCCTTCCAGATGAACTGTATGAAATGCTGTGCTGTAGTAGCAAACAAAGGTTATACCAAATTCATTTCATTAATTTTTAAATTTACACCAAAATTAATCTTCACAAAATCATTAGTTTTTTACATAGACCACTAGTGTTCAAGGGTTGGTCTCATGGCAGAAAGATTTATTCCTTTCTACTTAAAGAAGCTGAATATTGAGCAGACAATATTCCCAGTGGTCTGTGATAGCTTGGGGCAAAGGAGACAGATGTGGGTAAACTTATGTGCTCAGGACTCTATTATCTAAGGAGATTGTGAAGTTCATGCAAACCTGAACCCCAAGCCTTTACAACCACAATCAACTCTGATGTGTCTCTCATTGCCTACTGCTTCTGGAATTTTTCTTTCAAAATTTCTAAACAGAAGATATCTGGGCAAAACAAATGGTCCATTGGAGATAATGGATCTTTCCAATGATTTCAGGTATGGGGGAGGTTGAGGAAGAATGTTCCCCAGAGCAAAGACAATATTCCTAAATAAAGAAAAGCATAATCAACATAGTAAGACAGGTCTGTAAATATAAATATGCAAAGTGAAGCAGTGATGGCTCACTGCATTAGTGACCTCAGGTACAATATGTGATGGAAAATAAAAAATATAAAGCAACTCCTAATTTTTATACTCCCTGGGTTTGTGCTTGCAGCAAATCTTTTCAAGAATTATTGCACTGAGCTTAAGTAAAGAAAGTTACTTCCATTGAACTGGCTATCATTCAAAATTCTGCTACACTGCTTTTGAAGCTTCTCATAAAAAAATGCCTAATTTTTTTATGTGTGATACTGTGTAATGAGAGTAAAAGAGGAGACAGCTAATATATTCACAATCAAGAGGGTTGGCATTCAGCTACTTGGGATTGAATGGTGAGGAGGTTCCCATGTGAGGTAGGAGGGTGCAATTGGTTCTTCCCCAGGGGGAGTTTCTGGGCCTGGGGAAGCATGGGTCCAAATGAGTTTCTGCTATGACATCATGGCTGCTCTTTAGATACCGCCTGACATTACAGAAAGGTAGAATGCACCACAATGACATCACTGTTCCCAAGGCAACCAAAATGCATTCACTCCTGACTGGTTGAGGCAATTATTCAAATCAAGCACAGAATCAGCAGTGATTGTAACAAAGAAGAAGGGGGTGAGTCCTGGAGCCTACTATTTTCAACATGTGCGATTCTAACTTCTTTTCACAGGAGCTGAGCAGCCAGGGTATGTTGCAAGAGCAGACCTATGGGCTTATGGGTGAGTCAGATTCATCCAGGGCAAGTGATGCCATGTAAGTCTGACAGCCTGCACCAATAGGCAGTCCCACGAAATGGCACTAAACATGTTTGACCACACCAGGCATTTTTTTGTATTTTTGGTGCTGCGGATTGAACCCACAGCCTTGTGCTTGCAAGGCAAGCACTCTACTGACTGAGCTATGTCCCGAGCCCCACACCGGGCATTTTTGCCAAGTGGCCACCCATTTACTGCTGCAGGCAATTTGTCCCCAGCATGATTAATGGACCTGGGAAGGACTGATGAGTTCAGGAGGGCTCAAGGATTATTTAGTCTTTCATGAGCATCACTGTCATTGCCCTCCTAATCTGCTCTTCCTTAAATGGGCTTCCTAGGACTTTGCCCATTGAAGTACCTGGTCTAGCACTTTACCAGGTAAAAGGAATGATGGTTATTGACAACTGAGGGTAGAGGCACATCCAGTGAAGCTATGTGGGTTCATTGATGTCTGAATTGGGAATCATCTACAAAATCTCATGAAGTTTCCCTCATTTTTCTTGAATATCCAAACGCATGAGAGTTGGAACCTGTAAAATTTCACATGTAAGTGGATGGTGGTTGTTCCTGTGATGTCCTGTGAGAAGAAGAGGGAGTGAATCACTGAACACATGTAATGGAAGCCAGGAAAGAGCAGGAAAGTGAGGAGAGATGTCCTGTGCATTCTCCAAATGCCAGACCCTACTTCCTTTGCTACTGGACCACAGCTAGTCTTTGTTCTGAAATTCTCTTGGTATGAGTTTCCAAGTGGCCCTTGAACTCACCTTTTAAGGACAGAGATACCTGACCAATGTGTCTTTACAGAAGTTTTCAACCTCTTGTTCTTACTAATGCAATTACAATGCAGGTCCCTATGTGACAACAACAAGGGTCTTTTTATTAGCCCCTGAAGGATGCAGACTACAGACTAGTGTCCCACAAACTGGCAAAAATATGCTCCTATAACATAGATGTGATGGATGAATCCAGGGCCTGCTCCTGACATGATGAGCACAATTTTCCAGAGCATATCATCTTCTACCAAGGCATCAAAATTAAATAGAGGAATGTTACAAAGTTTCAATGCTGAATATATAAAAACAACTGAGCTAAGGACATCCTGTGTGGCAGTAAAACAGAGGGGTATTGGGGATAAAACTTCAGGGAAGAAATACTCTAAACATTGTCTTTGTTAAACCCCAAAGGACATTTTTTCATCTTCAAACTACTATAGCAATACAGCAAGAATGAACTTTGAGATCATTTAAGTGAAGAAAATTACTGAGAATAGCTCCACTTGCAAATTACAAGAATGATCTTGACAATTCTTAGAACTATCCTGTGGTTTGCAAGGGGAAGCTGTTTACACTTATGCTGATTTTGCTTTCCGGGCACAAGACCTCTGAGAAAAGCCTTTCCTTACTCCACAGCAATTACACACAAATATTTAAACTTAAGAAATGATATATTTGGAAGTTCAACATCGAATGATGGCTCTTGAAATAAAGACTGCAATTCAACATCATGAATGTAAAGGAAAAAATCTCTGACATAATACAAAAATTAAAACCACAAAAGGGTAAATGCTGAATTTCCAAAGCAGATGATTTTAAAGCATAACTAAAATGTAATAGTAGTTATGTGCCAGGAAAAATGGAATCTAAGCATTTGCAAAATGCAAAATGTTTTTTATTTGAAAATTCTTATATCCACCAAAAACATGCCACAAACTCATTGTCTCTGATTTTACTTTTTAAATGAGAGTTACAAATGCATATTTTAACCTTCCTTACCATGCAAAGCACTATCCCAAAATTTTCAGAACCATGGAAAAGACGAGAACGGCACATTTTTCAACCAAATCTAACCAGAATAGTTTCCAAAAATTCAGAAAAATCAAGAAAATCTACAAAAATGCTGAATTTGAATTGAGGCTGGATCTCCAATGTTACAGGAAAACCAGATTTTAAATACTGACTGTGTGTCCTGACTGACATCAGAAGAATGTACGATAGGTATTCAGCACCAAGCACACAATTTCTTAAAGGAATAATAACCACCCAATGCACAGCTCTGCAGCCTAAGAAAATATGAGGCCACCATAGCTCTCTTTTGTCAGCAGCTCTAGGCTTCTGTGCTGATATTTAGACTGAATTGGACCTAGCCTGGTTGTACAAGTCCAAATCATTTTCTGAGAGCCTGGGATTTTGCCCCAGAAATTCACTAATTCCCAAACATTACTGTGGTTGATATTATGAATTTCATGCCATTTAATGCAGGTGAGCACCTTTCTTCTTCAAGAACTTGCTGATTGAATACCAACTTCAGCATTTTTATAAATATCATATAACGTATCAGTTCCTGATAGGTGTATCATCTCCAGGAATGACTACTCATAGGCAATCCAGGTCACGGGGGGAGCACTGCTGATTCCTACCACAGTGTCATGATGACAACTCTCATTGGAATAAGCTTCTACCTAAAAGTGCTACTTTTCCAACCATGTTCTATTCAATGGATTCAAGACAGAAGAAAAATGTTTAGGAATTAATGGGTTGGCATTCTCTAAAGTGACTGAGTATAGTAGGTGACTGGACTACTTTTGGGTGAAATCTGTGAAATGCTGGAATGGAAAATCATCCCAAAGTTTAAAAAGACACATTCAAATGAATTATTTTATTCACATTAAAAATAATCATCTTAGAATATTTAGTTGCTTGCAAAGACCCACAGTCTTGAATGCTGGTGTCATGGCCAAAAGATTTATCCCTGTCTATCTAAAGAGGTAAGTGGTTGTAACTGAATACTAAGTAGACAATTTTCCCAGTGTTCTGTGGTGACCTGGGACAAAAGAGAGGCAGTCACATGTGTGAAACCTTATGTGATCAGGATGTTATTATATAAGGAAATTTTGGAGTTCAGGAAAACCTCAAGACTCAAGACTGTACAACCACAATCAACTCCTGTGTCCCTCACTGCCTTCTTCTCCTGGAATTTTATTTTTTTCAAAATTTCTAAATATCTGGGCAAAATTTCTAGATATCTGGGCAAAACAAGCAGTTCAGTGGATCTTATGGATCTTTCCAATTATTTCAGGTTCAGGGGACTGAGAAAGGAATTTCTCCAAGGCAGAGGTTTCCTGAATTAGGGAAGGCCTAGTCAAATTAGCAAGACATGTCTGTAAATATAAATATGCAAATGGAAGGAGTGATGGTTCACTGCTTCAGTGACTATCGCGTTCCCTCTGGCCGCAGAGAGAGACACGACAAGTGTCTGAAGCTTTGGAAGTTTATTATGCACAGTCCGTCTCCTACACTTCTCTTACTCCCAGCTTCCGCGCACTCCCAGCTTCTCTTCTCTCAGCTTCTTCTCTCAGCTTCTTCTCTCAGCTTCTGCGCGCTCCCAGCTTCTTCCACCCTCAGCTTCTTCCGCCCTCTTACTCTCCCACCCACCAGGCTTATATACACTTTAACCAATCAGGGGGGGGCACACGAGGTAAACCACGGACAGCTGCAAGCATAAAATAGGTACACGAGGGGGGCATGCTCTAATCACATCGTTAACTAGCCAATCATTGGAATTCGCTGGTTGTTTACTGTATAGCTGGCCGCTTTTGGCTCAGCGTCAGGCTCCACCTTGACCGTGCCCAAGGTTGGGGGTCCTGGAAACCCCGACAGATCCCCCTTCTTTATTATTAAACTAAGGCTCGGGACCGAGTCTGTCTTAGGTTGAGTGGTCAGCATATGTCCTTACCCATCATCAGAGCCTGCAGAGCATGCTGCAGCTCCTGTCTTAGGTTGGTACACAGCCAACTCCTTCATTACCCGTCTTTGACTACTGGTCCAGCATCAAGAGCCATACTAATGGGGGGCTGTCGGCCTTTAGGGCGGTCATGGCCTGATGAAAGATAATTTGATCTCTCTATTGGCTAGCTTGTAGATGCATGCCAAAACAAATGAAGAGAAGGAGGCCAAGGCAGAGGAGTACCACCATAGCTCCTAAGCCTGCCCACTGTTTGACAAATCTATAAACAGAAGAAAAACCATATAGCCATATTAAATACAGAAACAATATACATCCCAGTAGTGTTACAATACGGGCAACACAAAACAGCTCTCAGGGAATAAACGCATCCCAGTCCCAAAAGTTCTTGCAAGGTATCCACTTGTTCTTATAATGAGTCCACTCTCTGATAGAGTCTCTATGGTCTGCAAGGCTGCAGCTGCATTTTCGGCCAAATGATCATTGTTATGGTTGTGTCAATGCTGCTACCGCAAGGACTGTGATGACAATGATCACGGCTGTTGCAATGTCAAAGCCTCTCCTGCTTCTCGACAATTGCACTGGCAATTCTACATCTGCAACAGAAACTAGGACTGGTAGGAAAATAGAAATGTGCAAATTGCACGGGTGGCAAAAGAACCATTCCAGCATTGTGAGAGATAGCACACGGTTAGTGAACAATTAAGAGGTGTTATTAGAAATGTTAATTGGTAGAAACATAAAAGGGAGGAAATACACAAGCTGATGTGGGAGGAAAAGCAATATCACAGCTAGGGTCAGCAGAACGAGTTGCTCTACTCTGGGTCTGATTTGTAGTATGATTCCAACGGCAAAGTGCAAAAATTCCTCCTGTTAAAGCAAAGAAAGGCTAGAGATATCCTTGTCACCAAAAGCAGCACGACCTGAAAAATCATCAGTAGAATTGACAGGCTTGTAGAGGAATTGGTGAAAAACAAGAAAAGGAAGGATAAAAAATGTGTTAGTTAGAAATGAAAAATATGGCCAGGCTAACAGTGGCCCATAGGTTCCGGGTTTGCCTTTCCGTCTGAGTTTTTGTTATTGGAGGAAGGCTCAGGCTCGCCATTGCGAGGAGGAGCAGCATCACTTGCATGCTGCTTTCCCTCAACAGTAACCAATTTGCACTCGTTAGCCCAACGTGTTTCCCTTCTGCGCCTTGGGCAAAGTCCTGGGGCATAAGGTGTAGCAGATTTTACTATAGTTATCTCTTATCTTTTGTTAGGGCATTATCTCCTTGCTGCTGATTTTGTGCATCTATTGAAGCATATTGGCCTTCTCCTATTAACATCTCAACATTTCTATCGGGAAACCTTGCCACTATGTTTCTGCAAGCAGTTTCAACAGCTATTTCTTGCCACTGAACTCTCCAATTAGACATTGTCCTCCAGATAACACTGCTCTGCATACCTGTTTCCAAATAGTCTTAACTGCCTCTTTAAAGTTTTTTCAATGGTTGATGGTATCTCCATTTGCTCCTCAAATACGGGCAGGTTCTACAAATTTTGAAGCTCTTTCTATTAGGCTTAGGTTTCTCCTACCTTTTCCCCTTGTTCTTAAGTTTTCACTACCACTTGGTTATTCCTTTTGGGGGTTCTTTGTGTTAGACTTAGTTCCCCTTTTTCCCTTGTTCTTAGGTTTTTTGAGCAATTATTTTCTAGGTCACCACCACTCAATTTTTCCTCACTTTATTCTCTTTAAGAGTTCTTTTCTGTTGCTATTAGATCCTGTTCATGAAGATCCCCCTTGTGGCACACTGAGCAGCTTTTCTTCTATAAACCCTGGGCTTATTTCTACTAGGGTTTGAACATATGATCATACAGTGGTTTCCTTATTTTCTAGTCCTTCCCCAGTGTTTCTACTGTAGGGTATTATCGAGAAATACTTTAGCTGTTTTTTCCTTTAATGGCGTCTCATGGTTTTTTAATAGCTCCCTGAGGGGTTGCTGCATTCTGAATAATGGCGTCTCATGGTTTTTTAATAGCTCCCTGAGGGGTTGCTGCATTCTGAATTTAGACGTTTCAGACCCCATTGTTACTAATTTGAATAGCTTTAGTCATGGCAGTTACAATAACAAACAGTGGCCTAGCTGCCAGGAGCAACGAGATTACTGAAAGGAAAACTATCAAGTGTGCCTTAGAACACTAATTGGACCGCTTCAAGCGTGTTTCTACTTTCACTTTAATTGGACCGCGTTCCACGTTTCAGGACCGCTGATGGCGTATCCCGATACCTTTCAACCCGCGTTCCACACGTCAGGACCGCTGATGGCGTATCCCGAAACCTTTCAACCCGCGTTCCACGCGTCAGGACCGCTGATGGCGTATCCCGAAACCTTTCAACCCGCGTTCCACGCGTCAGGACCGCTGATGGCGTATCCCGAAACCTTTCAACCCGCGTTCCACGCGTCAGGACCGCTGATGGCGTATCCCGATACCTTTCAACCCGCGTTCCACGCGTCAGGACCGCTGATGGCGTATCCCGATACCTTTCAACCCGCGTTCCACGCGTCAGGACCGCTGATGGCGTATCCCGATACCTTTCAACCCGCGTTCCACGCGTCAGGACCGCTGATGGCGTATCCCGATACCTTTTAACCCGCGTTCCACGCGTCAGGACCACTGATGGCGTATCCCAATACCTTTTAACCCGCGTTCCACGCGTCAGGACTGCTGATGGCGTATCCCGATACCTTTTAACCCGCGTTCCACGCGTCAGGACCGCTGATGTCGTATCCCGATACCTTTTAACCCGCGTTCTACGCGTCAAGACCGCTGATGGCATATCCCAATACCTTTTAACTTTTTTATAACCGGTTTAACTTATAAAAAAAATTTTTTTTTAGATATCTTACCTTGTTTTCTTTATAAGGTTTTCATCTTCCTGGGTCTCGGCACCAGTTATCGTGTTCCCTCTGGCCGCAGAGACATGACAAACGTCTGAAGCTTTGGAAGTTTTTTATGCACAGTCTCTCTCCTACACTTCTCTTACTCCCAGCTTCCGCGCACTCCCAGCTTCTCTTCTCTCAGCTTCTTCTCTCAGCTTCTTCTCTCAGCTTCTGCGCACTCCCAGCTTCTTCCGCCCTCAGCTTCTTCCGACCTCTTACACTCCCACCCACCAGGCTTATATACACTTTAACCAATCGGGGGGGGCACACGAGGTAAACCGCGGACAGCTGCAAGCATAAAATAGGTACACGAGGGGGGCAAGCTCTAATCACATCGTTAACTAGCCAATCATTGGAATTCGCTGGTTGTTTACTGTATAGCTGGCCGCTTTTGGCTCAGCGTCAGGCGCCATCTTGACCGTGCCCAAGGCTGGGGGTCCTGGAAACCCCGACAAGTGACCCCAGGTAAAATATATTTTGAAAAATAAATAAATAAAGTGACACCTAATTTCAATAGTCCCTGTGGATGTAATTGCATCAAATCTTTTCAAGAATCATTGCACTGAGCTTAGGTGTAGAAAGTTAATTCCATTGAACTGTCCATCATTTGAATCTTGCTACACTGGTTTTGATGCATCTCAAAGAAATGCCTAAGATTTTTTTTTTACCTGTGATCCTGTGAAATGAGAGTACAATAGGAGACATCTAGGATATTCAAAACCAAGTGGGTTAGCACCCAGAAACTTGTGGCTTCAGGGTGAAAATATTCCATTTTCAGGTAGGAGAGTACAGTTTCCTTCTCTCCTGAGGGGGTGTTTCTGGGTCTGGGGCATCATGGATCCAAATAAATGCCTTTTGTGACATTCTGCCTACTATGCACATAATGCCTGACAACACAGAATGGCAGAATGCAGGGTGATGACCTCACTGTTTCCATGACTACCAGAAACCCTTCTCCTCCTGGCTGACTGAGACAATGATTGAACTCAAGTAGGGTCTCAGCAGTGATGGTCAGAGAAAAGAGGAAACTCCCAGTCCTACAGTAAACTGTTTTCAACAAATGTGATCCTAATTTCTTCACCCAGAATCTTAGCACCCAGGGTCTCTGCAGACACAGCATTAAGGGACTATGGGCAATCCAGTTCCTTTCTTGGCAAGTGATGCCACTGAGCCTGACATCCTGCACCACCATGCAGGCCCACTAGATGGTAATGAACATGTTTGTGCCCATGAAGAATCTTTGCCATGTGGCCACTGGTAACCTGTTGCATTCAATGGACCCCCAGCAGGACTAGTGCACCTGGGGGGACAGAGAGATTCAGGATGGTGCATGAATCATTCAACCTAGCATGAGCCCAGTGGCATTGCACTCCTGATCTGCTTTTCCAGGTCTCCACTCCCTCAGGATTTTGCCTAGTCAGGTAGCTGTCCTAGGGCTTTAACAGACTATGGAATAATGGCACTTGACAGCTGAGTGTAGGGGAGCATTCAGTGCAGCTTTGTGGATTCAGGATTCAGTGATATCTGATTTGGGAAATATCCACAAAATCTGGTGGGGTTCCCCTCATATATCATGAATGTCCAAACACATAAGAGCTGGAACCTGTGAACTTTGACCTGCATGTTGACTTGTGAGGAGAGGAGGGAGTGAATCACTGAGCATGTGTGATGGAGGCCATTAAAGAGCTAGTGTTTGAGGAGAGATATTTTGTGCACTCTCTACCTGCCAGGTCCCACTTGCTTTCCTACTGTCCACTACTATGCTGCTGTCTGAAATTCTCTTGGTAACAGTTTTCAAGGGGATCTTCAACTCACCTTTTAAGGGCAGAAATATGTGGCTAATGTGTCTTGACATAAGTGTTCAAACTCTTGCACTCACTGCTGCCAGTCTGATTCAGGACCCACTGTGACAATACCAAGGGTATTTTTAGCAGCCCCTGAAGGTTGCAGAATACATCCTAGTGCCCTAGAACCAGGAACAGATATGCTCCTACAAAGCAAATGTGATGGATGAAACCAGGTCCTAACACTAACATGAGAAGCACAATTTTCCAGAGTATATTATTTTATAGCATGCATCATGGTGAAAAAGAGGAATGTAACAAAGCTTTAAATCAATATGTAAAAAAGGGTTTTGCTAAGGACATTCTGTTGGGTAGTAAAACACAGGGGTGTTGAAGATGAAAATCATCATCAGAAAACAGCACTACAAAATTGTCATTGTTATGGGTCTCCAATAAGTACAAAGACATTTCTTCAGCTTCCTACTAGTATAGACAGTACAGAAGGAAGGAACTGAAAGATCATTCTTTAAGCAAAGATAATTACTGACAATAACTCAATTTCCAAAGAATATGAATAATTTTGCCAATTCTTGGACCTATTCTGTGACTTGCAAGGGGCAGCTCTTTACACTTATGCTGAGTGACTTTTCTGGCACAATAACTCTAAGGAAAGCCTTTTCTTACTCCACAGCACTTACATAAAAATACTTAAGCTTAAGTGAGGAAATATTTAGAAGTTTAGCACTGAATGATGGCTCTCAAAATAAAGACTGCTACTCGACATCAGGGATGTAAGGAAAAAAAATTTCTTCTAAAATATCAAAATGAAATCCCAAAAGTTCACAAGCAGACAATTTTAAAGAGTAACTATAGATGTGATAGAAGTTTTCTACCATGATACATGTAACATAAAGCATTTTCAAACTTTTTTATTAAAATTTTCTTATATCCATAACAAATATGCCACATACCCAATGTCTCTGATATCCTTCTTTAAATGTGTGTTATTCCAAAAACGTGTTTTTTTTTATCATTTCTTACTCTGCAAGGAACAATCAAAAAAATTCCCAGAACCATGGTGCACATGAGAATACCACATATTTTTTCAAAATCTAAATATCATGACTTCCAAAAATCCATGAAAGCAACCAAAGTCTGTAAAAATTCTTCATTTGAATTGAGGCTGGCTCTTCAATGATACAGGGAAAGCAGTTTTTAAACAATCTCTGTGTATTCTGACTGACACCAGAAGAAACTAAGAAATGTATTCACCACCAATTCACTGAAATTCTTAAAGGAATAATATTTTCTCAATGCACATAACAAGATACTTAAAAATGCAGAGCCAAATGGAGTTCCTTCTGACATCACCTCCAGATTTCATTGCTGATACTTAGGCTGATGTGGATCTGGGCCAGTGGTAAATGTGCAATTCACTTGCAGAGAGCCAGGGAGTGTTCCCCAGAAAACTACTACCTCCCAAACACTACTGCAGTTGACATTTTGAATTATGCCATTAAATACCTGTGAGCACCTTTCTTCTTCACAAACTTGTTGATTAAATCCCCACTTCATCATTTTTGTTATTGTCAGATAACTTATCTCCTGATCTTTGTCTCCTCTTCAGGAATGCCTACTGTAAGGCAAACCAGGTCACAAGGGGATCACTGCTGATTCCTGCCACATGTCAAGTTGAAAACTCATTCAAATGAACTTCCACGTAAAAGTGCTGCTTTTCTAACCTTGTTTTATTTACTTTATTCAAAAAAAAGAGAAAGTGTTGTGGAATTGGAGGGTTGGTATTATCTAAAACTGCTGACAATGGTAGGTGACTGCTCCTCTTCTGGTCTAACTCTGTAAAATGCTAGACTAGAAAAACAACCCGTGGCAAAAACAAACAAGTTCTAATGAAATTTTTAGTTCACATTAAAAATAATTCTCTCAGTATTCTTAGTTGTAT
Organism: Sciurus carolinensis; assembly: GCF_902686445.1. Taxonomy (NCBI): domain Eukaryota; kingdom Metazoa; phylum Chordata; class Mammalia; order Rodentia; family Sciuridae; genus Sciurus; species Sciurus carolinensis. The sequence continues at coordinate 18,268,591 of NC_062227.1, read as the reverse complement.
GAAAAGTTCCACTGCCATCAAGGGTTGGTTTCATGAGAGAAATATTCATTCCTCTCTATTTAAGGAGGAAAATAGCTTCAGTCAGATTAGTTGCCCTGCACAGAACAGGACTGCCCGTTGACCCCCAGGTTTGCAATCCCAACATACTCTGGCTCCTCTTCTCCTGGGCAGAAAAGTGAGGAATTCATTTGTTGAAAACACTAAATTCTCTTTCTCTACCCCCTCCTTGTCCCTCTTATCATCATTGCTGAGTCAGCCACTGTCTTGAATCATTGTCTGCAGGGGCAAGGAGGGGAATTGTTTCTGGTTGCTTTGGGATCCGTGATGTCATTGTTCTGCATTCTGTTTTCTGTGACATCAGGTAATATCTGCAGAGCAGCCAGGATATCACAGCAGGCATTCATTTGGACCCATGATTCCACAGGCTCAAAAACACCCCCAAGGGTAAGAAACAAAGTGTACTCTCTTAACTGACCCTGGAACCTCCTGTTCTTTCAATACCCAGGTGATGGTTGCCATCCCTTTTGATTTTGAATATCTTAGCTGTCTCCTGTTTACTCTTATTTCACAGGATCACCATTAAGAAACTTAGGCATTTCTTTGGAAAGATTGAATCAAGGGTAGCAGGATTTTAAATGATGGATAGTTTAATAGAATTAACTTTCTAGACCTAGACTGAGTGCAATGATACCTGAGAACTTTTCTGGAAAAATGACCACCCAGAACATGAAAAGTAAGTTGTCTCATTTTTTAAATTTTTTTTTATTCTGTCATCACATATTGTATCAGGGGTCACTGATGCAGTGAGACATCACTGATTTCCTTTGGATATTTATACTTACAGACATCATCTGGCTTAGTCAATTAGGCCTTCCCTAATTTAAGAAAATAGCCTTGCCCTAGAGAAACATTTTCCTCAGCTTCCCCCTTATCTGAAATAATTGGAAAGTTCCATCACCTCACCTGGGCCAGTTGTTTTGCTCAATTATCTGAGATTTAGAAATTTTGAAAGAAAATTTTAGGAGGAGGAGGCAGTTTGGGGCAAATAGAAGTTGACTGTGTAAAGTGTTTGAATTTAGAATTTCATGAACCCAAACACTCCTTATATAATAAGGTCCTGAACACATAAGGTTTCCCACATGTGCTGTCCTCTGCTTTTCCCCAGGCCACCACAGACCACTGGGAAAATTGTTTTCCTAGTGTTGACCTACAACTATTTTCCTCCTTAGATAGACAGCTTTGATTCTTTCCCAAATGACACTAACCATTGGTGACAGTGGGACTTTTCATGCAAATAAGGATTGAGAGAATTATTTTTAATATGAAATTGAAAATTCATTAGAACATGTTTGTTTTTGCCTTGGGTTGGTTTTCCAGTCAAGCACTTCCAGAGTCAGACCAGAAGAGGATTCAGTCACATACCACAGTCAGGATCTTCAGATAATGCCAATCCACCAGTTCCTCAACATTTGTTCCTCAGTTGAATCAAGTGTATAGAGCATAGTTGAAAAAGAACCACTTTAAGTGGAAGTTCATTCCAATGAATTTTCAGCATGAAACTGTTTTAGAAATCAGCAGTGCTACCCCATGAACTGGATTACTATGAGTACATATTCCAAGAGTTGAGACAACCATCAGGAGAAAATAGGTTATATGATACCCATGAAAATGCTGGATTGGGGATTTAATCATCAAGTTTGTGAAGAAGAAAGGTGCTCACCTGCATTTAGTAACATGATTCAAAATGTCAACTGCAGTAGTGTTTGGGAAGTAGTAGACTTCTGGGGAACACATCCAGGTTCTCTCAACATGAATTACCCTTGTATACCTGGGTCTGTTCCATGTCAAAGTAAACATCAGTTGGGAAATCTACAGATGATGACCAAAGAGAGCTGTTTTTGACACTGCACTTACTCAGACTCTTGTGCTGTGAATTGGGAAGATATTATTCCTTTAAGAAATGAGTGAAATGGTACTGAATACATATATTAGTTTCTGCTGATGTCACTCAGGATGCATAGTGGGTATTTACAAATTGGTTTCCATGTATTATTGGAGAGCCAGTCTCAACTCAAATGAAATATTTTTACAAACTTTTGTTGATTTATGGATGTGTGAATCCCATGCTGTGTAGATTTGGGTGAAGGATGTGGTGTACTCATCTTTGCCATGGTCTGGGAATTTCTTGATAATGATTTGCAGGGTAAAGAATGATACAAGAACATCATTTTAAAAGAAGTCATGTTTAAAGAACTAAATCAGTCATTGGGTGTGTGACATGTTTGTGGTGTATAGAAGAATTTCCAATAAAAGAAAGGATTTTGTATTTTGTATATCCCTTAGATTCTGTTTTTGTGGCAGGTAAATTCCATCACATCTTTATTTATTCTTAAAATTATCTGGTTTTGAAATTCAGGATTCTCTATTTTGTGTTTTCATTTTTTTAATAACAGAATTTTTCTTTACATCTCTAACATTTAAGTGCACACTTTATTTCTAGAGGCCTCATTCAGTGCTGAAATTCCAAATAACATCTTGCTTAAGTTTAAGTGCTTATGTGTAGTTTCTGTGGAGTGAGGAAAGCCTTTCCTCAGAGGTCTTGTGCCAGAAAAGTCAAATCAGCAAAAGTGTATACAACTGTCCCTTGCAAGCAACAGGTTAGGTCTAAGAATTTGCAAAATCATTTGAGTTCTTTGCAAGTTGAATTATTGTCAGTAATTATCTTTGCTTACTGAATAATCTTGGAATTCCTTCCTGTTGTAGTGATATAGTAGTTTGAAGCTGAAGAAATATCCTTTTGTGTTTTGGAAGACCATTAACAATGACAATACTTTTAGTGTCTGTTCATTGAAGTTGGTCTGATATCTAACACACCTGTGTTTCACTGCCTCATAGAATATTTGTAGCTCATCCCTTTTACATATTTAACTTTGAAGTATTGCAACATTTCTCTCTTTCATCATTATGCATGTTAGACAATGATATGTTCTGGAAAATTGTGTTCATCATGTCACATACATGCCCTTGTATTATCCATCACATTCATGTTATAGGAGCATAAATATAAGCCTCTATCCTGGTACAAGGCAGTGGGTGCTTTTATGGAAAACCAGATGGCAGGTACATTGGCTCCCCCTGACAATATCCTGGATCAGCACTGCTGAGTGGAGAGATCAGGTCCTTGTTCTGCCTAGTCAGAAGTGGAGTGGAGGTTCTGCCATGTGCCTTTCTGTTCAAATTTGGCAGGGTCACCTGTCACTCAGCTGATGCCTCATTGACCCCACAGGTGGGCCACCTGGAATCCTACCTAAATCACAGAGGGAATCTCACCTAGAACTTCAGGAGTCACATGATTGATGGGGGTTGATGAGGAAGAGATGTAGGAGGTCTCAGCTCCACTTTAGAGAAAGGGTCTGCACCCAGGTGCATGTACTCCAGGGTTGGATGAGGAGAAGTCAGAGTTAAGATAGGAAAATCTGGAAGCACATGGGTTCAGGATGATGGGTAGTGAGACACGAGGTAGGTCTGAGTATTTCCTGTGAGTCCCACACCCTCTCAGACATTCCATGAGCCTTCATGTTGGTCACCCACAGAACTCTTGGAGAAGGAAAGCCCCATGAGATAAAAGGGGGACCTAAAATCTTGAACAGTAGAGAGACGGCAGTCAGTGAACCTGGAGTCTGGACTGGGCAGTAAGCATGTGCTCACCAGGGCCACTCTCCACTGTAAGTCCACCTGCTGTTGCACTTGGTGGATCTCAGGCATGTTCTTCAGAATTCTAGGTAAAAGTTCAGCAGGGAAACCACTCTCACTAAGCTGTTTTGGTGCTCACTTTTTCTAAAAGGGTCTTTCCCACTGACTCCTAGTCTTTCATTTCCCTTTTGAGCAGAGATTCAATCTGATCAAAAGATGGGACATGTCCAACCTGGCAACATGGACCAAGACCACTTGGTGGACAATCAGCAATGCCATCCAAAACAGTTGTTCTGGATGTAGGAATTGTCAGATTGAGTCAGGCAATGTGCCAACCCTATCAAACCAGATGCTGCCCAGGCTTCTGAGCAGATTTCCCTGTTGTCAACTACAGGAGCCATTAGGCAGCTCTGTATGCTGCCTCTTCTCACTCACAAGCTCTTGGTGTCCTTGAGGGGATCTCCACACCTATACTACATGCAGGGACAGATGACATGGAGTTCTACTCCACTCAAGACTGCAGGATGGACTAGATGAGGAATGGTGAGAGAACCTGAATAAAATGAGAGAATTTCAATGAAGGTTCATATTGCTTTTTCTTCAGTGCCTGCCATTTGCTGCCAAGGTCACAGCTCCCTGCAGGCAGCCATCCTATACCACAGTGGGGAGCTTGGCCAGGCCACAACCTGGCTCAGGAAGAAAAGCAGTGCTGGGACCATGCTTTGTCAGGGTCCTAGGTTCTCCACATGCTTGTCTCCTGTCTCAGTGCCTGTGGATGGCAGTGCTGCCATGGATGGTGCTGGTAGATCAGTTTTTTCCTCACTTTGGCCAAATCATGATCAAATTTATTTTTCTCTTAGTTCTGATGCCTTCAAAGGTCCAAGTCCTGTCAGCATTGACTCCAGATTCTTTGGTCCCAGGAAGACATAATATTTTCTCCAGTGCATATTCTCCTATGGGCACTCCCAAGGGTCCCCAGCCTGTGGACCCTTGGCCCCTCAAGAAGGTGATGACCATGTTCTCTGCACAGTGGTTGTCATGTGCATTCTGGTTCTGGGGTGTCCACCTACCAGCATCTCTTTGTCCCCTCCTGAACTCTCATCATCCTTCCCTTCTCCCCTGTTCCAGGGCCCACAGCAAGTCCTTATAAATACATGGAACCCTCAACTGCCAAGTCCACTCCAAGCTGCTCCTGGACTTAAGGGCAGGTCACTGGGCACAGTCAGAGCTGGAGAGAGAGAGTCCAGAGGAGAGGATCTGTGAGCCTGGAGGCCTACCCCATGCTTAATCTCTCCTTTATAGTTCTACCTTGCAGGAGATGAAAGCTGGATTACAGCCCAGGGGAGAAATGGAAAGACTCAGGGCAGAGTCCTTGGGCAGTAATTCCCTGAACCTGGTGAATAGATGGACAGACCATGTGTGTGAGGGATGGTGGGAACCCAAAGTTCTAGGGCATGGTGATGCTGAGTTGTGGGGCATGGTTTCTGTCCTGTGGGCACACATGTATGGCCTGGAGTGAGTGGCATCACCTGAGCTGGGGCCTGTGCCCTCAGTGTATCAACAGAGACCAGGGTCAAGGAGAGGCTCATTAGGGCCAGGAGTAGAGACCCAGGGATGCTGAGCCCCTTCTCTAGAACCCAATGCTCCCCAGGGTCTCCCCATGGCCAGGGAACCTGGTCTGCAGTGGAGGACACAGGAAGCATGCCCACACCTTTTCCACCACTGACCATGTAATGAGCCATAAAAATTTCCAGTAAAGTCAAAGAATTTTGTAGGTGTGTCGTGACATGTGTGCAAGTGATGTGTATAAAGTGTGCAAGTGGGTGTGCATGTGGTGTGTGTGCTGTGTGTATGGACACATGGGTGCTGTGAATGTCATGTGTTCTTTGTGTGTAAGTTGTGTGTCCTGTGTGAGGGTTTTTTTGTGTTGAGTGCCTGTGTGACATGTAATGAGGTGTGTGAGCACATGGGGGGTGCTGTGTTTTCAGGTGTGTTTTGTGTGATGTGTAAGTTATGTGCATGCACCTGGTGTGTGCAGTGTTTTGATGTGTATTGTGTGATGTGCAAGGAGGTTTGTATGCACATGCCATATGCTGTGTTGTATTTTGTGTTTTGTGATGTGTAAGGAAGTTGCATATGGTGTGTGCTATACATTGAATTGTGTGTGTTTTGTGAGGTGTGAGGTGTGAGTGCACATTGTGTGTGCTGCTGTGTTGCATTGGTAGTGTGCTGTGTGATGTATAAGGATGTGTGTGTGCTGTGGCACATGCTGTGCCTTGCATTTGTGTTTTATGTTGTGTAAGGAGGTGTGTGTGCATGTGATGTATGCTCTTTGTTCTGCAGTCATTGTGTAGTATGATGTGTAAGAAGGTTGTTTACGTGTGGTGTGTGCTGTGTTGCATGATATGTGATTTAAAACTGAAGGAGGTGTGTGTACATGTGGTGTGTGCTGTGTTGCAGTTTTTGTGTTGTGTGATGTGTAAGAGAGTGTGTGTCTGTGGTGTTTTCTCTGACATGTTGTGATTGCTGTGTACTGTGTAAGGAGTTGCATGCTTATGTTGTGTGTTGTGTTGCATTTTGTGTGTTCTTGCTGTGTAAGGAGGTGTGTGTACACATGATCAGTGCTGTGTTTTGTTCTGTGTGTTGGGTGATGTGTAAGAAGGTGTGTGTGCCTGTGGTGGGTGCTTTGTTGAGTTTATTGGTTCTGTGGCATGGGGCATGTGTTGTGTGTTACATTGCTTTTTCTGTGTGATGTGTAATGAGGTGTGTGTGCATGGGGTGTCTGCTGTGTATTTTGTCCCTCAATTATAGTTGACTGAGTCTTGCAGATCAAGACCTTCAGGATCACCATTGTTGGTGCCACCCTATCCTCTGGTGGCCATAGGCAATTATGGTGATGACATGATCTGTATGTGCACAGAACAGCCTGGGCAGAAAAGGAAGCCCTGAGTCTGACATATAAGGAAAGACCCTAGTCTCCTCCACAGAATTCTAATGTCCAGATGGCAGTGGGCTGGTAGGGCCAGTGTCCAACAAAACCCTGCCTACCTGTGCCCATGGGAGGACAGGCTGGAAGCACACTGCCCTCCTAGTGGCACCCCAGAAAAGTCACCTATGACTGTGCTCATGTGAAGGTCATGGAACCACAACAGCCAGCTCATATGGCACTGGGAAGGTCACAGGGGTGAGGACCACACTCTGTGCTCAGTGGCTGTTTGTAATGCACAGATTATGAGGCTGTAGCCTGTGGTGCCATGTGCAAGAGCAAAGGCTGCATTAGGATGCCAGGGCAGGCCCTGCATAGACCAGATACCACTCTCTGCACCTTTCCTCTGTTTTTCTACCACTAAAGCTTCCTGACTGAGATGGAGGGCAATCCTGGTCCAGCAGGGCAACACCTGCTCAAGGGACTGTTCCTGACCAGGATAGGGCTTCAGTGTCCCTTCTCTGGTCTTCTGGGTCAGGGTGCTCTCTAATGAAAGAAAAGCCTTTCTTCTCAATATTTATTCTTGGTGTTCCCTGGGCAGCCCTAGAACACCTGCATGCTAGGACTGCCACGGGGTTGGAAAAAGAGATGGGGTTAACACTCCCTAACTGACAAAGCAACAGAAGCCCTGGTGCTCTGCACCCCTTCCTGCTGCCTCTAAGTCTTGCAGTCTTCCTGTGGCCTTGGCAAGGAGGGTGTGCTGGCTGAGTGTGGGGCCTTGCCACTGCCCAGGGAAGAGGCTGAGCCCCATCAAGTTGGCACAGTGGGTTCTTGCACAGAGAGCCTGACATCTGCCCATGGGCAGCAGGGACATGGCAAGGACAGCAGAGGTGTCAGAGTCCTTGCCCCACCCTAGAGGCATCTGTCCTACTCCTTGTATCCACTCCCTCCTGAAGAGGTGGCCTCCATGCTTTGCCCCAGGATGATGCCAAGACAAAAAATTGATGGCCCTGGGCCTTCCTTGCAGACAGGATGCTGGTCAGACTGGTCTTCAGGGAAACCTAAATATTGTCTCAGCATGGGTGTGTCTCATGCCACACCAGGAGTGAAGTCCAGCAGAACTGCCTGCAGGACAGACTGCCCACACAGGCCAACTGTTCATGACCAGTCCCTGAATCATCTCCTTCACAAGAGGACATAGAAGGTGGGATCTGGTGGGGGTTCAGGGACCTTAGGTGTGTGTTTGAAGAAGACTGTGGGACCTAGGCTTATCCTGTTTCTCTCTTGCATCTCAGATATGAGGTGGGTCATTTGCTCTGACACACACTCCTGCATGATGTGTTGCCTCACCTCAGGCCACAAGCAGGTCTGTACTGGAGTCCTTTAAAACTCAGAGCCAAAGCAAATCCTTCCTCCTGCAATCCTCTGACAGTTTGTTACATTCTGGGAATCAGACTTTTGATCTCCATAGTCACCTCACTGTGTCCAGCACTTGCTGTCTAAGCCACAGAGCAAGGAGGCAGGAAAGGACCTGGGGGACACTTGAAGTTGGGTCAGGTTCAATCTGTCCATCAACATGAGAGAGGAGGAGCCTCTGCAACAAAGTCACTCAAGAGCAGAGAGCAGAGTGTGAATGCACTCTGGATGCAGATGCACAGCACCAAGCCCACTCTAGTTCAAGGTAGCTCCCCCTTCTGATTCTATTCATGAAACTTTCTAAACTGGAGAAGATATGGGCTTGTTCTAGATCCTGAGAAGGAGTTAATGGGAAGTGGTGGCACAGGGACTTCAGTAGAATATTGTAGTCTGTATCCTGGTGAAGGTCAAGGGTATCCTTAGTGGAGGACTTTCCAGTGCTTTCCACTCCAGTTAGTGTTTCTTCTCAGTGGTGAGAAGAAATTGGTAGCAGCAGAGCATTCAGAGAAATGTCTAGAGATTAGGGAAGGAAACTGGGGTCTCTGAGGGGCTGGGAGCTTGGATAGAGACCTGGGTGTTGGAATTTATTCTGGTGAAAGGAAGGAGCCCGCTCTGGATTAGTACCTGTAGCAGAGCAAGGCAGTGACCCAGTTAGAGATTCCCTGCAGCAGGGCCAGGAGAGTTGAGACTGGACAGAGGGTATGTAGCTCTAGCCTTGGCCAGGGTAGCAGGATGGAGGGCTGGACAAGGAGGCCAGGTATATTAGAACCAGCCCACAAATGGCAGCTTGTGGGCCTGGGGCACCAGAATTCTGCTGGTGAGACCAGGTACACTAATATGTGAGGGGCTCTGGGAGTTGCAGACTTCCAACAGGAGAAAGTCACCATGATTTGTTAGAGTTGATGGGGCTGCATGTAGTAGGGGAGAATCCCAGGACAGCCCTGGTGGACCTGGAGGAAAAAGAGGCTGATAAAAGGGCCAAATGGGGAGGGGAGTGGGCAGGGATTGTGGTGACAGTATGCCCTTCCAGCAGGGAGACTGGAAAAAAAGGAGGAATGGAAAGTTGGTGAGGAGAGAGGAGACAGGCAGGAGTGGGAAGAGAGGGAGAGCATCCATGGACAGCTCTCTGCATCTGGGAACAGCACCCATGTCCAGAGCTTGAGCTGGCAACACTCCCCATGGAAAACCTGCTTCTCCAGGCTGCCTGGCCTCCTACATGCTGTGTCACCTCCATTTCCCAGTTGAAACAACACAGCACTCAAGCATATGGGAGCAAGTGTCTGTCCAGAATGTGACCCTGAGTAGCCCACAGTGTGTGCTCCTGGCCTCTGGGCTGTCCTTCTCCAGGAGGTGGGGTTGAGTTGTGGATGGTGGGCAGAAGGTCTGGGTGGGCCTGAGGTCTCTGCTGTTCTGGTAGGGTCTGTGCTGTTGTGGAGCAGGAGCTTCAGGACTTTTTGGTATCTGGGCTGCTTTTCAAGTCTCATGCCTCATCTTCAGGGAGAGTGCATATCCCCAGTCACATGAACAGCCCCACTGCACAACATCCCTGGGGCAGACTTGGGTGTGCTGAGTATCTCATGGCACTTGCCAGGGTCCATAGTCCTCTGGGTCTATGCTCAGCAGTGGGGTGGTAGAAATGGCCAGGAGCTAGAGGAAATGGTAGGGTGCCTGCAGCTGCTGTCCTTGAGTCTGCCCTGAAGCTGTGGAGAGGCCATGCCTTCCTGGCACATGGAGTGACTCAAGGGTCAAGGCTGCTTGTGAAGATGTTCTAGGGACCCTTTGATGCTGCTGGGCATGCAGGGTGGCAGGTTGTGTTACAGAATGCTGCAGTCACCCCTCAGAAGAGTTCTATACTGAGTATGGAGTCTCAGGTGGCCCATCCAGAAACTGTGTTCATCACAGTGCTGCCAAACAAGTGTCAGGGCCATAGCAGACCAGCCTGTCTGCACAGCCTTGGCAGTAGGGGGTCCAGAAAGATGCTTGTGCCTCTGCACAGAAAGTCAGTCTGCAGCAGTCAGAATTTGGTAAACGCCATGCTGTGGTGCTGGAACTGTTAATGTGGTCAAGAGAACTCCAGGGGACAGTGACACTCAATGAGGACTTGTGTGCATCAAACTTATTCTACAAGTCCTAAGAAGTAGGTGCCTTCATGACACTCCATTTACACATAAGACCATTGAGAACCAGGGAAGTTTAATAACTAACCTGAGGTCACAGTGAATAAATGGAAGAACTGGAAGAACCAGGCACCCTGGATCTGGGTGTTCATCTCCTCATCATGACCAGGGAAAATGGACCTCAAGCATACAGAATAAATGATGAACCCTGTGTTCAGCACTGGGAGGCTCTGGGTCAGCATTGCTGAGGGTTCAGGGCTGCTGTGCAGAAGAGGTAGGGGCACAGAGACAAAAGTAGGAGGGGCCCTGCCACACCAGAGCTGCCCTGGGCAAACCAAGTAGTAGAGTGTGGAGGTGTGATTCTCTGTGGAAGAAACATTTTGATCAAGTCAGTGTAGGCTGATGGAGCCCTGGGCACATCTGGATGATGTGGGCTTTCTCTCCTCATAGACCTGAAGACACAGGTGTGGGAAGAATCATCTTGGGGCATGGACAGCAGCAAACTGATCTTTCTCTGACCCCAGCCTCATTCTACCATCTGAAAAGAACCTGGGATGACATCAGGGCCCCTGGGTCTCCTGGATCTCCTTCCTTCATCCAAAACTTTAGCTTCATCCCATCTGCAAAGTCCCTTTGTGGTGTAGGTTCCAAGTATAAGAACCAGGATGACTCTGGCCAGTTTTCTGTCTTCTCAACTGAGGGCTCCCTGCTTTACTGTGTAGGTGACCTGAAGTGAAGCCTAGTCACAACAAAGACACCAAGCAGAACTTTCAGGCTGGTCACTTGTCCTGACTCCCTTTCAGGAGTGTGCTGCTCCTCCTGGGTGAACCCAGGCCTTTCATGCTGACAGATAAACAGGACAGTGTGGCTGGAGCTCCCTGTCTGGGAAGTCAGTGGATGCAGTCCTCCTCCTGGGATACTGGGAGTACGCAGGGATATGCGGTGGTGCTGGGTATAGGTCTTCCCCTTTCTTCACCACTAAGCCTGGCTACTTGCCAAGGTCAATACTCCATCTTGTGGGGCACACTCAGGCTGCTCCATGAGCCCTAACCAGCACATCAGCACAAGGCAGGCTGTGGTGGTGTCTGAGGCTACAAGTGCTTCTATCACAGCTGGATCCCAGGAGGGTAGTGATAATTCCCACACAAAGCAGACATGAGCCCACAATACCAAGAAAGTCTGTCTCCTCAGACTGGAGAAATTAGTCCCCTGAGTGGAGGGCAGGCCTCACCCCTGTGTGACTTGGCTGGTCATGTATCCCAGGTTCTTTTTTAAATTTCGATGAAATGGGGCCATTACTTCCATGGGGAATCCTGATAGCCAGGAAGAGAGTTCAAATTCCCACACTCTGCACCTGAATATTTATTTGACAGAATGAGAACTCAGTCAAGCCACACAGGGCTGGTAGAAACTGAAACCCTTCCAGGGACTCTTGTCCCGAGTACCCCAGCTGAGATTGCCCCTCACCCCTGTTTTCCCTCTGGTTGTGACACAATGTATTCCTGGGCTCATTTTCAGTCCCTCACTGACCAGGGAAATTAGCCCTGGTGGCCATGTTGGGGGAGCTGAGGACCTTAGTTTCACCCACCTACCCACCTCTGTCAGCTGTGTAGCTTAGGGCAGGATCTGGACTTGTGGGTCACCATGGCATCTGGATCCATGGGGTACTTGATGAGGTGATTGCATCCAGGGCAAGGGATTCCTGACTAGATGCTGTGATATCATGTGGGCTCACTAGATGCAGGGAAGAAAGATCCTTCAGCAGTCCAGATGGTCACTTCCTCCCAGGCCTCTGGCACCAAGCAGAATACAGCTCAGGCTCCAACAAGCCTTGGGAGCCTCCCAAGTGTGGTCAAGACCCAGAAGTGCAAGTTTGTCAATGACATACAGAGAAATGACCATGCTGTTTGATTCATTCCCATAGTCACCAACTGAGGCAGAGGACTCTTGAGAGGCTGGGTAGGCTCACTTACAGCCTCCATGCTCAGTAGCAGGCAAGCTGCATGATGCCGTCCAGTGGAGTCAATTTGGTGCGGGGACAAAAGAGTAGCGAGGCTCTTGAATTCGGAAAGGTTTATTGATGAATGGGGAAACCCGGGAACTGGAACCTCGAACCTGGAACCTCTAAAAAAAAAAAAAAACCTTCTCTTTGGCGCTCAAGGAGAGCCAGCTTATATCCCCTCCAGGAGGCGAAGGGTAGGGCTGACTCCAATCATGCAAGGATTAGGGGAGAGCTAGCTGCCCAATCATGGTAAAGGTCAAAAACGAGCAGGTACGAGCAGGAGCCCCTGTGCACACGTTGTGCGTGTGGACTTAATTGGATATGGCCAATGACAAATCACCTGGGTGTGCTTATGTTAATCAACCTCCTCACCACCGATGTGATCAAAGCAACCTCTGGCTGGCTGCCAAACGCCATCCCGGCGCTTTCTGCACCGCATAGCCCCCAACACTGCCTCTGTCCTCTGGGCTTCTGAGGTGGACTGGAGCTGACCAGTATTTGTCAGCAGAGTGGTATCCTCCAATGTCTTGAGTGCTTGGTCCTGAGTGCCTGGTGCAGGTCACCTTGCAGACTGTGGAATTCAGGTGAATTCCAGAAGTGTTCATCATCTGACTACACCTTGTGGCCACAAATGTTGTAGTCAGGAGTTAGCTGGGACCCTGGCCCCACCCACCAGAGTTGCAGGCCCTGTGAAAGTCAGCTGGCCTAAGGCAGGCCAGACACCTGCTCTGCATTCCCACCCACCTGACTTCCCAGACCAGTGCTGAGATGCCTGCTCTGTTTGCTGTTTCTGTTCCAGCTAGCAGGACCAGGTGAGACTGTGGGTGCCCAGCATGGTGTGCCCACGGGCTTCAAAGGCATGGCTGACATCCTGAACATCTGGCTCACTTAGGTGGACATGTCCCTAGAAAGGCATGCATCTGCTGCACAGGGGAGGAACAGGCCACAGGGTGGGTCTTACTCAGGGCCTTTATTTCCTGCCCTGGAGAGAGCACAGGCTTCCATAAAAGTAATTGGTGGACTCCCAGAACAGTCAGCAGGTTGTCTCCCAGGTGGGCATGCAGGTGGTTGGCCAGGACCAGTTGGAATGCTTAGTAGATTGGTCCTTCCAAACTGCAGGGTGCATGCCTATGGGTGGATGCCTTTAGAGTGGGATGTCTGGGTCTCTGAACTGAGGAATGTCTCCCTCATCCAGAGCCAAGGTGTCAAGAATGCTTGGCCTCAAGTAATCAGTTACTTCCAATCTCCTCTTGTCAGACTGATGTGTGATATTTCCTGAATACCTGAGAAAGTGAGTGCCTGCCTTCCTGGAGGGAGGGAAGTGTAATGAGGTGGGAAACATGCACCTGGAACCAGGACCTCCAGCAGCAGGGCAGGCCCAGGAATATGCTCATTTATGATCTGGGCACTGAGATTGGCCATAACATTTAAGCAAATGCTGTAACTGCTCTGGACCTGTCCCCACCCTGCAACATGGGAACAGCAGGTCTGACTCCTTCCAGAGGGCCTCAGAAGAACAAACAGATGTTTTGTCCACTCCACACACTCTATGAGAAATGCTGGATTCAGATTGTTCCCAAGGGCACCAGCTACTTTTAAAGAAAGATGAGAAAGGAGGGTATAGGTAGAAACCCTGGTTGTACTCACAGGTGTGTCCTGACTTTGTCACAACTAGGTCCTGACCTGTTCAAACACAGGGACCTGAACTGTTCAAACACAGGGCCCTGATCTGGTTACAACTGGGCCTGACTCTGGTCACACTCTGTATCTTGACCATGGTAACACTCGGGACACTGACCTTTGTCATTTTCTGAGCACTTACACTTGTCATAAACTAGGTCCTGAATTTGCTCATATTCTGGCCTTGAATGTATTCAGACTCTGTACCCTGATCTGGTCCCAATTGAGCCCCGATCTGGTCACAACTGGCCCTGACCTGGTCACACACTGGTCACTGACCCTGGTGAACACTGGGCCCTGGCCTAGCACAACTGAGATATGATCTGGTTATACACTGGACCTGGACCATGGTCTCACTTTGGGCCCGGAATCTGATCACACTTTGGGTCCTGATACTAGTCATAATCTGGGCCCTGATCTGGTCATACTCAGTTCCCTGATCATGATCACACTCAGGGCCCTGGCCTTCAACATATTCTGGGTCCTTACCCTGGTCACAGTTTGGTCCTTGAATCTGTTCACATCCATACCCTCACCTGGTCACAATTGGGCCCTCACCTGGTCATGACTATGTCCTGACCTGGTTATACTCTGTGCTCTGGCCTGGTCAAGAACAGGTCCTAAACTGGTCAGAGTTGGGCCCTGACTTGGTCACAATGGGGCCCTGAACAAGTCACACAATTGACACTGGCTCTGGTCACACTCTGTGCCTGATCCTGGTCACACTCTGGTCTTTGATCTTGGTCACACTCTAGGCACTGGTCATGGTTACACACTGGGCCCTGGCATTCATCACACAGTCAATTTGATACTGGTCACACTCTGGGCACTTGTCTTGGTCACATTGTGGGTCCTGGCCCTGGTTACAAACTAGGCCATAAACTTTGTCACACTCTGAACCCTGGTCTTGGCCACATACTTGGCCCTGGCCCTAGTAACCCCTGCTGAACTTACCTGTGGAGTGGGAGAGTGAGGAGGAAGCATCAGACAGGCTATCAGGAGACCTGAGTGTGCTGAGATGGTGGGAGTGCATCCCACAGGTCTTAATGAACAGCTGTCTGTCTTGCCTCTTCCATGTTCCCCAAAGAGCAAACACTCATCTCAAAATTCTTGCTTATATCTGCCCTGGCATCCACAGGAACCTGGCTTACTCCAGGGCCTTCTAAGGAAACAAAGGTCTCTGCAACAGGGCCAAGAGACTGTGACACCTAGAGTGTTGATCCTCACTGTCTTTTTACCTGCCTCAGAAGTGGTGGGACTCAGGTCAAGGCATGTTTCTGAGTTCAGGGCTGAGTCTGGAGCCAGTCCCCCTGGTGGCTGACATACTTTGTGGCCTTGGTGTGGCACTTCCACACTTCCAACCACAAGGATTCCAGGAGAAAATGAACACCAAAATGGGTCATCCAGGACACTAAACAGAGTAAGCAGGGTCATGGTCTTAGTTTTGGGTGCTGCCACTGCTCACCAGCTGAAGCTGGCCCCCTTCAGCCTCCAGGCACCATGAAGTTTGATGATCCAGATTGTAGATGTTTTGTCAACCCAGCTGAGGCAGAAACCTCTGGCACTTCCAGTCAAAACTCCTCTCAACTATCATTGCACAGCTCAAGTCCAAAGCAGCCTCAGAAAACCTAGGCCCTGTTGCAAAACCTCACATGAGCAGGGTCCTGGGTGGATACCAGTGCTGTGTGGCTAGCACTTGAGTGAGCTGAGGTGATGCAGGCCAAAAACCCTAAGGGTTTACCAAGTGGCTCAGGAAGGGTGTCACCCACATTGGGACAGACACACACTGCTTGTACCAGAATATGTGATGGTGGCCACAGAGGCAGTCACAGCATTCCCTGCACTCCAATCTGGGCTTGCCCAACCCCACCAGAATCTCAACTGCCAGGACTCCATTACACACTGGATCCAAGGACTTGGGGATAAAGAGGGCAAGTACCAGGCCTCACCAGACTGAGAGGATGCTTCAGAGTCAGCCTGAGGCCTCCCTCCCTCACTTCCTCCAGCCACAGTGATGTCTAAGTCAGCTTGTCCACACTCAAAAACCAAACATTCTTTATTCTAGAGTGACTTTCTCCCAGCATAACATGTAGTCAACTCTCTCCTGAGACATGAAGGCCCAGAAATCATCTACCCTGATTCCTCCAGTGGGTCCTCTAGAGGTACTGGCCAGAAAAGCAGGCCAGGGAGGGAGTAATAGAAGGCCAACAGCCTGCCTAGTGACCCAAGGTTTCTCATTGACACCTCTCAACAATTGCCTCACTCTTTCTCCTCCCTGGGAGAGAGGGGTGCACCACTCGCCACTTGTTGCTACCTTAGGGCTAGGTTGGCATCTGTGTGACCCTAAGCACTTACTAGCACCTGCTTCCTATCAAATTTGGAATCTTCTGAAACCTTGTCCTGCACTCCACCCATCCTGGGGACCTAGCCTGAGAAGACCGGAATCTGCAGCCATCTCTCAAACCCAGTTGACGCTCACACAAGAATATGCTGCAAAATCGCATTTGTTCCATCATCCCAGAGGTAGGAGATCTATAAAAACTTAAATTGAGCAAGAAATATAATCCTTGTGATAAACTCAAACTTTTATTTGAGTTTTTATTATGTTCACAGAATTGAAAACTTCTTGGGTTAAAGGGACTCCCCAACCTTCACTACCCTGGGAGAAATCACTCCCCTGCCCAGCCTTCAGTCAATATTTACTCCTCATCTCCACAAGAGCTGGGGGATTCTCAGGTAGTGAGAATCAACAAGCAGTGCACTTCAGGTGTCAGCAGTGAATTTCACATCAGCCCAGTGTGTGCCCATGAGTGGTGGGAGCAGAAAGCATCCAATAGAAGACTGCCTATGAATTCCAGGTGCTGACATTCAGGTCCATGACTTCAACCATGGGTCCCAGATGGGTGATGGAGAGGGGTGTGCTCACCTGTTTGTAGGTGCCCTTGAACTCAACTCCCAGGAGGCAGGACTCTGAAGACATAGAAGAATATGTTGAAAGCAGGCTGCCTCAAACCTGGCTCCAGATCGAACAACAGGAAAATTTGTTTGAAGCAAACAAAACTGGGCATTTCTATTTTCTGTGGCCAGCAGAGAGCAGGAGGTATGCATTTGGGACTGATCTTTCAGCACATTCTCTGTCCATCAGAAAGGCAATCACCCTCACTACTCCCTCTGCTGTACCCCAGGAAGAAAAGGAATGTTTGTGGTCCTTGGTAGCTGCTGAGATCTCACTTGCAGATTGCTGTGGTTTGGTTGTGGTTGGCATGTCCAACAGGGTCCACTGTGAAGAAAGGCTTGAGCTCTTCAGTGTGGTACCAGGTGAATGTTGGGCACCTTTGAAGCTTGGCCTACTGGGCAGTCCTGGGTTCAGTGCAGTGACTCCAAGAATTGGGTCCTCTGGGACAACAGGTGATGCTCAGAGAAGTTGTTATACAGGCCAGAGCCTGCCTTCCCCACCTGGAAATGGAAAGCTTGCTCTACACACCCTGCTCTGGTTGTGCCCACAGGTTGATCAAGAGGCCCTCACCAGAACTGTCTGGAGGCAGATCTCATTTCTTATACACACCAAACCCAAGGAAAATCATTTCTTCTACATAGAGTCAGCTGACTCCAGTATTTTCTTGCAGAAATTCAAAACTGACCAACAGGCACCTGAACTTCCAACTTATTTCTGTAGTCCCATAGTCCAAGATCACAACACTGATAGCCTTGGTGTGTGGACAGGGCACCTTTCTGGGTGCTGGTCATCTCCTCTGGCTGTGTTTCATATGGCAGAGCTAGGGCTCCTTGGGTCTATCTCATGAGAGCACCAATGCTTCCCAGAGGGACTCTGTCCCCTGATCAAATCCCCCTCGATACTCATTGGAGTTGAACATTAAGTATGGGGGAGGGTTTACCAAGCATTAAGGTAACACAGTTCCTCCCAAAACACACATCTGTCTCAGACATGCCAAATGTATTCATTCCATTCCAGTAGGCCCCAAAGTCCACTCTGGGGGCTGGCTCTGGGAGGGAAAGAACCAGGCCAGAGACATGTCCTCCCACCTACCAGCACCTGCCTGCTGTGAAGTGCCACCCCTCAACTGCCTCTCTGGTGTACTTAACATGAAGTTCTCCATGGGGGTCCTGGGTGGGCTCCTGGAGGTAACCATTGGAGGAAACAGTCCTATGAGGATTCCAAAAAACAACAGAAAATCCCTCAAACTGGCAGAGCTGTAGAGTCCTACTGAGTGGGTCTGTGACCCTGCTTGGAGCCTCCATTTGTGTTACTTGATTTGAAAAGCATAGTTGGTGGTGTATGTTAGGACAGAGGGTCATGCGATGGTGCAGAATCCAGACAGGAAAGCACATCTGATCTACCTGCTTTGTTCCCCAGCTGAGAAGGGGCCAACCAGAGGGATATTCTGTGGGAGCCCACATCAGGTTACCCACACTGGACAGTCTATGTCATCTTCGTTTCTGTGTTCCAGATCACTGTGGGGAGTTTTGTATGACCAGGCTGACCATGTCTCTGAGGCCCCTAGAAACAAGACTAGAACTCACTGAAGTGAAGGCTGAAGATGGGTGGAAGACACATGGGCCCCTGGAACCCTGCTAGGAGTGGGCAGCTCTGAAGGGCTCTGCAATTGGCCCTCAAATTGGGCTGATCTGGCTTCAGCCTCAGGACATAAGTGAGTGTGTGTGTAATCTTAGACACACTGTGCTTCTTGACTGGCTTCAGGGTGGGTCTGATTTACAACTTTCACAGCAGCAGGCCCTTGTGAAAGAAGGTCTCCTGTTGAAACATAAGGTTACTGAGGCTGGCAGGTTGCACCACATATGATGCCAGACACTCAGGAGGCTGAGCAGGTGGATCAAGTGTGAAGCCACCCTGAGCATCATACAGAGACCATGTCTCAAAAAAAAAGAAGAGAGTTGGGGGATAGCTCAGAAGAGGAACCTGGGTCCCAGTCACAGGGCCTTCTTCACCCTGACAAGGGGGAGGAGCAGAAGGGGTGATGGACTCAGGGCAGGCTCCAGGCCGAGGCTGTACCTGGGACCTGAGGAAACCATGAGCTTGGTGCTTGAAGACTTAGGATTTGGGCACACTGCCACAATAATCATCACCAGGGTACCAAAAGTTTTTGATAAATTCCAGAAATTCTGAGCAAGGAGGAATAGGTAGTGAGGAGGAGAGAGCACCTGGACAACACTGCACCATGCATCAACAGATGTGCACCTGCCATGTAAGAAATGGAGAAGGGGAGAGGAGAGCAGGGAGACCAGGGCTCCCTGACTGAACTCAAGAAAACAAGGGTTAGAAACAAGGCCTTAGGTCACTGTGAACAGGGTGGGACAAAGAGGCCCCTGGCTCCAGCAGGACCTGGGTGTGAAACTGAACCTCTATTACCCTGTCTACACAGTCAAATTATGACCCCACCCCTGATGCCTATTACAGCATCCCCAAAGTAGACATTACTAAACTCAGGGACAACTGGATCAGAAACAGAACTGGAGTCAGTCTCTTCAGACCTCTGACTGCTGGCAGTAGAGGCAGAGGTCATTAGGTTCATGGAAACGTTACCCTGTAAGACACAGTGAGCCCTGAGGGCCCCACACACTCTCCAAGGCCTTGGTAGGATAAAGGGCTGTTCCCACCCATCCCCCTAGGCCATTACAACATCACAGACTGTACGGGAGTTAAGGAGAGAGGCTGAGCAGGGCACCACACACTGCTGGATACTGTTCCCAGATCACCAAGAGGAAATAATACTGGGGAGTAGAGGAGGCAGAGAAGATTTCATGAGACCACAGAGCAGCAGCAAGGTCACATGAGAAGAGGGGACAATTAGAGAATGCTGACTGCTACATTCATGTGAGTATGAAGGATATAAACTGTCTTTGAGCTGAGTCAACACTGCTCACTCTCCTAGGCACTGTGGGTGAGCAAAACTCACCTAGGAGTTTGCAGTCTGCTCTGTTCCTCCCCTTAATTTCCCACTTTCACCATTGATTAGGGTCTTCTGAGTCCTGTAGGTGAACAACCCTTCCCCACCAGTGCTCAGTACCCTGTGGATATTGTGAATTGGCAGACTTTCACCACCAGTGCTCACTCTTCACTGAGCCCTAGGCAACTCAGTACTCTTAGAGATTTCTCTGGGTGAGCCCCATTCTGGATAATGTCAGTACATCTCTGTCCTTATCTGCATGTCCAGGGCAACACTAATTTGGACATTTGGAGAGATGTGGATACTTCTTATATCCAACAAACTCAATAGCACTTTAGTGATATCATGGAGACAGGCTCCTCATCAATGTCTGAAAAACCAAGACAATTTTAAAAGATGTCAATGCCCAAAATACTGAGGACTTCATTTCACTAATCATTGTCCACCATTTCCACACCATTGCTGAAGTAACTGAGATTGTATGAGTGATGTAGCAAACCTGTATTTTTGACAACTTTCTGAAAAGTGGATGGAATCATATATTTAATTATTTTCAGGATCTTGTCTGATATGTCACTGGTTAGTCTCTTTTGACAAGAGAGGAGAAATTTTAGGACTACTGAGTTAGGCACCTTCAAAATATAGTGTGAAATGTGGCCAAGGATGATTTTCATCTTTATGGAGGACTTCTTCAGAACTTCAAAATGAGATCATTTCAACCATAAATGAGGTCAATGAAACTTTGGCCCAAGGGATTACTCTACAAGAGCTTCCAAAAGTTCAGAATGCTATAGGTGAGAACCCTCTCCAAAGGGACTTCTGTCTCCTCTGGATTCTGTATTCAAGCACCATCTATCTATTTTTGCTTTGTCTTCTCAGGTTTCTACCCTAATCTTAATCTTAACTATCATTGCTCAATGTCTTCAGTGTCTTCTGGTTGAGCACCAGTCTCACAAAAGTGCTCAGTCTTCTCTTGATCTTTCCCTAAATTTCCCCATATCCACCATTGTCAAGGGTTCTCTGTGTCCTGTTGAGAAACATCCTCATCCACTAGTGCTCTGATTTCACTGTGGCCTCTTGAAGATAGCCCCTCTCCTAAAATGCCTCACCTTTCTTTGTTTAAGTTGCTAAGTTCAACTAACTCTTTCTTACTAACTCTTCTTTGGGTATTGTGAATGAGCAATCCTCACCTAACAGTCTTCTCAGTTTCTTTTTTCTGAGTTCCCTAACAATTCCTTGCTCATTCTTACCTGGGTCCTTTTGTTGAGCACCACTCATATTTGAATGCTCAGTCTTCTCTCTGTCCTTTTCCAGGTTCCCCAAGGAAATTCTAGGTCAGAATCATCCTGTAGGTTATCCCCTGTCTCCTGACAGTGCTCAGCCTTACCTGGGTACTGTCCTTATTTTCCCTTCACACACCATTGCTCAGTGTAATATGAGTCCTCTGTTGAGGGCCACTCACACACAGATGCTCAGTTTTCCCTGAATTTTGTTTTGGAGTGCCCTTTACCCTTCAGTACTCTGTCTCTGTGTTTGCTGATGGAGTTCCACTCATCCAGCAGTGTTCAGAATACTCTGGGTCCTCTGTGTGATTGCCCTTCACCGAACAGTGCTCATTCTCCTCTGTGCCATGTGCTAAGTTCCCGCAGCCAATATTATTTCAACTTCCTCTTTCTCCTGTGTGTCATAATAGGTAACCTACTACTGCTAAGCCTTTTCTGGATTATTTCTTCACCTCACCTACCCCACCATTGATCAGGGTCCTCGGAGTCCTGTGGTTGAGTGCACCTCTCTCACCAGTGCTCAGTTCCCTCTAGGTGTTGTGGGTGGGTGCACTTCTTTTTTTTTAATTTATTTTTATCGTACACAAATGGGATACATACTGTTTCTCTGTACATGAAATAAAGGCATACCATTTGTGTAGTCACACATTTAAATAGGATGATAGTGTTTGATTCATTCCATTATTTTTTCCTTCACCCCTACACCTCCTATCCCTCTACACAGTTCCTCTTTCCTCCATTCTTACCTCCTTCCCACCCCCCACTGTGTGTCATCATTCACTGATCAGGGAGATCATTTGTCCTTTGGATTTTTGAGATTGGTTTATCTCACTTAGCATGTTATTCTCCAATTTCATCCATTTGCCTGCAAATGCTATAATTTTATTATTCTTTGTGGCTGAGTAATATTTCATTGTATATATATACCACAGTTTCTTTATCCATTTACAATTGAAGGGCATCTAGGTTGGTTCCACAATCTGGACTATTGTGCATTGAGCAGCTATGAAAATTGATGTGGCTGCATCTCTGTAATATGCTGATTTTAAGTCCTTTGGGTACAGGCCAAGGAGTGGGATAGCTGGGTCAAATGGTGGTTCCATTCCAAGTTTTCTAAGAAATCTCCACACTGCTTTCCAGAATGGCTGCACTAATTTGCAACCCCACCAGCAATGTATAAGTGTACCTTTTTCCCCACATCCTTGCCAACACCTGTTGTTACTTGTATTCTTGATAATCGGGGCAGGAGCACTTCTGACAGAAGTGCACACTCTCCACCTAACACTAAGCAACCTTGTTCTCTTAGTGATATATCACATTCCAGTTAATGTAACAAAACTATCTCAGGCCTTATGTGTTAGTCCATACCAACAATACAGTAGAAATGAGTGATGTGGATACTTCCTCTTTTCAGCAACCTCAATAGTTCTTTGGTGCTACCATGCAGACAGGCTACTCAAAAATTTCTGAAACTAAGTACAATTTAATGGATGTTTATTCCCACAGCCCTGGGGACCTTCTTCCACCATACTTTATCCACCATTTCCACACCAGTGTGCAAGTGACTAAGTTATCATGGATGATGTAGCATGCCCAGGATTTTTTACATCTTTCCAGTGAGTGGAAAGTATATATTTAAGTGTTTTCATAATCTTGTCTGATATGTTATTGGCTACTCTCTTTTGACAAGGTAGGAGACCTCCTAAGACTTCTGAGTTAGTCACAATGCACACTTTCAAAAGTAAGCGTGAAATGTGGCCAAGGACAATTTCTCATCATCACAGAGGATGTATTCAGACATTTGAAATAGGACCATTCCAACCATACCTGAGGTCAATAACACTTCAGCCCAAGTGATACACTAAAAATGTTCTGAAAATTCTGATCCTTATAGGCTTAGCACCCTTCTCTCAAAAGACCTCTGTCTCCTTTGGATCATGTAATCTAGCAAAACTCAAGTATCTTTGCTCTGTGTTCTCTGGGTTCAGCTCTAAATCTCCCCTCATCCATCATGCTCAGGGTATTCTTTGTCCTTTGGGTGAGCTCCCCTCACCAACTACTGATCTGAATCCACTGGGACCTTTTGGTGATAGTCTCTCTAATAACATGGCTCATCCTTCTTTGTTTAAGCTGCTAAGTTTGCCTCACCTGTCCTTACTGTCTCCTCTGGTTCCTGTGGGTGAGGGCCCCACACCTAACAGTACCAGTCTTCTCTTTTTCTTTAGTTTGAGTTCCCTAACCATTCCTTGCTCATTCTTTTCTGCTTCTTTTTCATGAGCACAACTCATCTGAGAATTTTCAGGCTTCTCTGGGT
This sequence comes from Sciurus carolinensis, assembly GCF_902686445.1. Classification (NCBI taxonomy): domain Eukaryota; kingdom Metazoa; phylum Chordata; class Mammalia; order Rodentia; family Sciuridae; genus Sciurus; species Sciurus carolinensis. The sequence goes on along the minus strand of NC_062227.1, from coordinate 18,245,233 downwards.
CCTGTTCTTAATTTCCCATGACACACCAGTACTCAGTGACATCTGAGTCATTAAATGAGTGTCACTCACATGCAGGGGCTCAGATTTTCCTGAATATTTTTTGGATCATCCTTTATCCTTTAGTACCCTGTCTCCTCTGTGTCCTCTGGGTGAGTGTCCATCCTCCAGCAGTGCTCAGAATACTCTGGGACTCTGGGTGAGTGCTGCTAAACCAGCAGTGCTCAGTCTCCTCTGGGTCATATGCTAAGTTCCCATAGTCAATCTTATCTCAGCCTACTTGGGTTCCTGCATGTGATCATAGACAGCCTAATATTGCTCAGACTTTTCTGGGCTCTGTCTTAACCTCACAAACCCCACCATTGCTCATGGTCTTCTGAATCCTGTGGATGAGCAACCCTCTCCCACCTGTGTTGAGTCTTCTCTGGTTCCAGTCTTTATTCTCCCCTCCCACAAAAATGTGATGGTCCTCTGAGTCCTGTGGTTGAGCACCCCTGTCCCACCAGTGCTGAGTATCTTGTGGGTGCTGTGATTGAGCACACTTCTGACAACAGTGCTCACTCTCCACTGAAACCTAGGCAACTTTGTTCCCTTAGTAAAATCTCTGGGTGAGTCGCATTCTGGCTAATGTCAGTACAACATCTCTGGTGTGTCCATACCAAAAACACTGTGGAAACTAGGAGCAATGTTTATAATTTCCTCATTCAAACAAACTCAATAGGCATTAGGTGCTGCCATGAAGAAAGACTTCTCACCAAAGTGTGAAAACTGAAGACAATTTTAAAGAAGTTAATGCCCACACAGCTGAAGACCTCATTCCACCATGCATTGTCCACAATTTTCACAACATTGCTCAAGTGGAGGAGTTCCTATGGGTGATGTCACGTGACAAAAATTTCTGACATCTTTCTGAATAGTGGATGGAGAGTATATATTAAAGTATTTTCAAGATCTTGTCTTATATGTCACTGGTTGCTCTAATTTGAAAAGAGAAAAAAACTAGGACTTCAGAGTCAGGCACAATGTACACTATCAAAAGACAGTGTGAGTTGTGACCAAGCACAATTTCCCATCATTATGGAAGACTTCTTCATATCTTTGACATGAAATGATTTGCACCATAACTGAGTTCACTAAAACTTTGGCCAAAGAGATAATCTCAATAATCTTCCAAAAACTCAGAGCACTATAGGTTACAACCTCTCTTCCAGAAGACCTCTATATCTTCTGGATCCTATAGTCAAGCAAGCCTCTTCTATCTTTGCTCTGCCTTCTCTACATTCTGCCACAAACCCCCACTGAAACACCATTATTCACAGTCTCTAAGTCTTCCCAGTGTGCACCCTCTCTCAACAGTACTCAGTCTTCTCTGAGTCTTGCCCTAAATCTCCCCTCATTCAACATTGCTCAGGGTCCTCTGAGTCCTGGGAGTGAGTGCCCCTCACACACTAGTTCTTTGATTCCACTGGATACTCTTGGTTATAGTCCCTCTCCTGACATAGCTCAGCCTTCTTTGTTTAAGCTGCTAAGTTCACCAAACCTGTTTCTTTAATTGGATTTTCCTAACCATTCCATGCTCATTACTCTCTGGGTCCTTTTTGTGAGCACACCTCACTTTTGAGTGCTCTGTCTTCTATCTGTTCTGTTCCAGGTTCCACAGTGATATTCTTGCTCGAACTACACTGTGTCCTATGGGTGAACGCCAATCACCTGACTTTGCTCAGGTCTCTCTAGGTCCTGTCCTAAATCTCCCTTCACACACCATTGCTTATTGTCATCTGAGTCCTCTAGGGAGTGTTCCACAAACACCAATGCTCTCTTTTCCCCGAATATTGTTTTGGACTGCCCCTTACCCTCCAGTACCCTGTCTCTTCTGTGTCCTCTGTGTGAGTGCACCTCACAGAAGTGTTCAGTCTCCTCTGTGCCATGTACTACATTCTTGTAGCCAATATTATCTCAACCTCCTCTAGATTCTGTGTTGATCATAGATTGCTTAACATTGTTCAGTCTTTTCTGGGTTCTGTCTTACCCTCACCTACCCCACCATTATTCATGGTCTTCTAATCTCCAATCCTTCAGCATTTTTTTATTTTTATTTATTTATTTTTATTGTAAAAACTTTTATGCTGGGAATGTGGATGACATTGGTTCCTACAGTGAAAAGGTTATTACAAATTTGGAAAGAAAATTCAGGTGAGGGCTGGGGAGATAGTTCAGTCGGTAGAGTGCTTGCTTTGCAAGCACAAGGCCCTGGGTTCAATCCCCCGCACTGCAAAAAAAAAAAAAAAAATTCAGGTGAGTGGCAGATAAGGGTTAAACAATAAGTATCTGCAGTCTTTTCCAGGTGGTTTGTCAACTACGGCCACAGCACATACATGTATTACTAGCCTCCATGAAGAGCATTTTTCCTCTGTGTTCTCTACAGTTATTTCTCATTATAGAGATGAGTAAACACAAGTTTCTGGATACTAAATGGCAACTCAGTTGCACAAAGAGAACTACCCAGAGACAGAACTATATGAAATCCCTTCAAAACTCCTCAAAGCCTTATTTGCTCCTGATGTAGAGGATGTGTCTGAAGAAATATTTTCACTCCGTTTTGAAGAGAGTACCTAGAGAAGACATACCAGGACCAAAGCAATTTTTTTTCTACTTTCATGTTAAGTAACTGAAAAACTGAGCTATCAACCTAGACTCCTTATGAGGAAAGTGCATGGAGATTACAGAATTCAAAAAAGCACATCATAGGTGCAGAGTCTGAGTATGACTCAGAAGAGAAATAAATCTAAAAGGCTCAAACATTTTAAAGAATATATATATATATATTTCTAAAAATAAATGTCCATTTATTGCTCATTCTACAACATATCATTCATAAAACAATAGATTATAATGCATATTTCTTGGAATGCCAAATCTTATCCTATATGATTTTGTATTAAAGTCCAAATTCCAGATAATACAATGCAAGATTCACTGTTAAAAACATTTTTAAAAATCTTCAAGGAAAGGGTGAATGCTTTTGTGAATGTGTCATTCAACAATTTACTTAACAAATGATGTTGAGGAAATATATTCATTTTCCTGCAGCCATCAGGAAGTGAGATTTTTCTTATTTATATTTTCTGTTAGAATTTCAAAAAATAAGCCCTGTAATTTCATTTGAAATAACCTTCAAATACAAAGCATACAAGATATCTACAATACAAACTCAGGGGAATAAAAATGTAATTTTTTTAAATTAATTAAATGTAAAACTTTTTTTTTCTTGAAATCCAATTTTATCTGCCTTTTTCATGTATTTTCTTAACTTTGAAGTCAGAAATCACAAAAGAAATGCAGGAAAATAACTTGAACTGCCACTTATTACAGGAGTTATCTATATCTAAGTCTTCAATAATCATAAAAAATCAAAATCTAAAGGAATATTAAAATATTTAGAGAAATATAAAATTCCATCACAGGCAAAATAATATTGATGATGATATAAAACATATGAATATTCATAAACTCAAGGACTTCATTATTATTTGTGGAAATTCTTGATATTGAAGATATATGATGCTCACTGTCACAGACTTCCTAAAATTACAGCATATGTGACCATGATAACAGGTAAGGCCACAACAGTACTCATCCAAACATTAACCATACAACCCCATGGGTACGGTTCAAGTGAATGTAAATTTTAGAAGAGATTAATAATTATCTGTGGGAAAAATGATTACTAGGAGCCAGTCAAATTTTTAGTTATAGTATATTCAGTTTAAGAAGTAGTAAAAAGCACCATGCTTAAGTTTTATATGTGTGCAATATGCATGTGACATTTCACATGTATACATGTTTAGAAAGAAAATATGTAGAACTTATGAGAAAATAAGTATCAGCAGAAGCACATTAAACACTCACATATCCCATGTATAGATGATAAAACTCATCATTACAAGGAAGACAATTTTCCCTATATTTAACTACAATATACCCAGTAAAACTGCTATGAGCCTATATGCATATATCACATTTAATTCTAGTTTTATCTGTATCTATAAAGCAGTAATGTATAAAACTATAAATAAATGGAAAGGAGGAGAAGGTAGGAGGAGAGGGAAAGAGATACTACTGTGTAATGAAGTGGAGCAAACTAAATTTCATGCTTATATGATTTTGTCAAAATGAACTCAAATATTATGTATAACTATAGTGCAATAATAAAGAAATCAACATGCTTTACTTTTATTGAGATAAGAAACCATAAACTTCTAAAATTCATCCACAAAATTATATGTAATTTTAGTCAGAAAATTTTTCAATTATAAAAACAAAAGGAATATTTCTCATTATCTGATATTCATGTATCTTTTGAAACTACACTACTACAATAATCAACAAAGAATCATAATATAAACTAAATCCATATATGAATCCATATGTATGTAAAAATCATATACTTAATTGCAATAATAAAGTCTAGATAAATCAAACTATAACAAGACAATCTGAGCACCTCAGCTAGACCCTGTGTCAAAATAAAATTAAAAAAAAATTACTAGGGATATATCTCAGTAGTAAAGTATTTCAGGGATCAACTTCCAGCAATGAATGCACACACAAAAAAATAAAAAAAGAAAGAAAGAAAAGAAAAGAAAAAGTAAAGTAAAAATGAAAATTAGCTCTCTCAGGAGGAAATGTGGTCTCTGCAGACAACAAATGCTCTCCTGCAGGAAAATGGCATGTAGAGATTTGATTACAATAATCGGCCATCCCTGTCAATCACCAAAATGATGGGCCACAGGCACACATCTGTGAGATAGTATTTGAGGATATCCTGCAAGGATAAGGAAGGCAGTGAGGGGTCTCTGCCACTAACATGTACTCCACCTGGATGGCCAGTAGAATGGAGAGTGCACTGCCCCACAGGAGGGCTCAGGCCTGCAGACTCCAGAGACTGCGGAGAGTCCCAGTCAGCCAGGTTTGATTTCTGCCACAGTCAGTCCCGCCATTCCAACAGCCTCCCTTCCCAGTCTCATTATGTCACTGTCCACTCACCATTTCTGGGTGTTCAGGAGCCACTCTTTCTCCCTATGTATCTTCAGCCCCTGCACAGCAGAGCTACCTGGAGCTCTGAATCAGGAGAGTGAAGCCTAGAGCCAAAAGGCCAATATGGCAAACTCAGAAGAAATAGAGAAGGCAGCAGAAGCCCACCCCCCAATTCCCTGTCAGCACACAGAATTGGTCAGTTCTAAATGCTCCTGATTGGACAGGGCTTCAGACTGTACCTCTGGGGTATGAGACCAGGTAGCCTTCTCTGTGAGTGACAGTGAATAAGAGCCAATGCATGTGAATAAGAACAGAATGATAGGTCCTTGGTTGCAGCTTTCTTTTTCTTTTGAGGTCTGGGAATAGCATCCAGAGCCTCAGGCTGCTGCTATTTTAAGACAATATTTTCTTGCAGATGTGTAATCCAGTCCATTCAGCAGAACATTTGCATTTAGCCTAGTGCACATTGCCATTTCAGTTTATGGATTATATACACCAGTATATTATTCATGAATGAAAATAATATAATGGCAATTAATATAAAATGTTATTTATTCTGCTCTCTGTTCTTGTTAGGAGACAGACTAAATTTTGAATGGAACAACCCCTTAAGGCAACAATATCCAATAAAAACACCTAAAGTACAAAGTTAAATTAAATATTTCTAATACTCATATTGGTAGCATAAAAAGAAAGAGTTAGAATTGATATTAATAATGTAACACAGTCTTTCAAGAATATTACCTTCATGTGATTTATAAAATATTACCAATGAAGAACATATGCTTTTGGCACTACACCCTCAGGTTTGAATCTCTCCAGCATACTTCATTTTGCCATATCCATATGCCAGGTTTGAGGGATATGGATCCCAAGATATCATGGATTTAAAGGGCCTGGTCTATCACTTTACATGCTAGTGTTGAGGGATAGAGTTCCCTATAATATTTCTCCTCAGGCCTAAAATTAGTAGAAACAATAGCCTGAGTGGGAGCAGGAAGTTCCATCCAGGAAGTATCCAAAAGTAGATCATTCTTTCTCACTTCATACTGGCCACAGGTTTTTCACATTGCAGACATCATACAGCAGAAAAACAAAGATGCCTAGGGGTTAGGGACACATAGCCTGCAAACTTTCACAGCCCTGACTCTGTTGTTTAAGTACATGAAATACAATCTTATTTGGCAATTTGAGATTAAACCTATTGGCCAAAATGTAATATATGTTTCCTCCTGTGGATGTATTCCCATGATTAATAAGTAGGTGCACTGGGACTCAGGATAAGCTGTATCTGAATCCAAAGCCAAAATAGTTCCACTGAATCACAATACTCTTGCAATATTTCTTATTCTCACAGACTTGAAAGGTGACAAAAATATAAAAAAGCAGGATATGTGATATAAGTATATAAAATCCACTCCTGTGTATTACATAGCACAACACAAAGCGAACATTCTCATATAACTGTATCATCTTGGGTCTTCCATTCCAGAATGCAGGGAATCCTGATTCATTTTACCTCAAGGGCAAACACCAGCTAAAATTTATCTCAACACACCTTTACATATCAAAGTATAGGTTGATGTTAAATATGTGGGAAGTTAAACCAGGGTTTATTAATTATAAAACAGGCTGCTCTAGTGAAATTTAAAGGACCACCAAGCCCTATGATTTCAATACAATGTGGGACATGCACTACAGAGTCATGCAGCAGAATATTTTTATTGAGGGCTTAGAGCAAAAGGAGGTGAAGGAGGGACATAGAATTATTGGAAGTATCATAAAATATCAAAGAAATGGCATCTAGATTTCATACAAGCAAGAGTTGGCATATTGTACCTGGGAATGTGGATGACATGAGTGACCCTGATGAAAAGATTATAAGATTTAAAAAAAATGTGATGATATGTCACAAAATGGTTAAGCACTATCTAAAGAGTAACTTTAGATAACTATCTAAAGAGTAACTGTTTTGAAAGTTGTGGGAGCAACTTATATCAATTCTTCCATGAAGCCTTGATTTAAGTGAGTCCTCTAAAAACATTCAATTTTAGAGATGAGAAAACACAGGCTTCTTGATATCACATGGCTTCTTAGCATCATATGTCAGACTGACAACTGCCCAAAAAGAAATATATGAAATTTCTTCTAAGATTCTCAAAGTCTGGTTTACTCCTGGTATAGGGGATATTTGTCTAGAGAAATAACATTTCTTCTCCATTTTAAAGAGAGACTCTAGCAAAAACATCCGAGAAGGTCCATTTAAATTGAGAGACTAGTGTTTGCCCTTCTTCCATGTTAAGGAAAGTCTTCAGTAACATGTCAACCCAGGTTAAACATTAGGGCAAATGTTTCGAGACTACTTGGTGCAAGAAAGAACAATATGAGGCCCAAAATATCAGTAGGATTGAGGGAAAAAAATAATTTATAGGACTGGTAAATCAACTGAGAAATAACTCAGTTTGTCAGTTGAGAAATTGAAAAAAATGGAACAACTTGATCTTATTTACCTCATGGACAAGAGATTAACCAAGAAAAATAAGTTTCTAAATATCAAAACCAAGACATTCCTGGCTGAGAGAAGCTGCTACAATTAGAAATTTCTTGTGCCAATTAAACTTCAGCAGCCCATCTGTAATGCTATTTGCCTGTATCTATTAAAATGTTGCATATTCACATCCCTTCATTCAGTATTCCCTTTCCTGGGAGTGTGTTTTCAGCATCCCACTAGTATATGTTGCCAGTTCAATTGTATTCTCACTCCAAATCTCACATGTTTATGTTCCAAATACCTGGTGCCTCAGACTGTGACTTCATTTAAATATATTGTTCCTTTTTAATTTTAATTTTTATTTTATGTGGTGCTGGAGATTGAATCCAGGACCTTGTGCATGAGAGGCAAATACTCTACCAGCTGAGCTATATCCCCTGTTCAATATATGCTTCTTAAAGTCATGCTTAATGCTAATCCATTTAATTGGTAAAAAGCCTAATCCAATTAAATTTTTCTCCTTATAAGAAGCAGCAATAAGGATACAGAAGAATAGGAAAAATAGTCATGCAAACAGAGTCAAAAGATGGCAATATAAATGTCAAAGTGTGGGTCTCAAAGGAAACCATTCCTGGAGACATCATGATATAGAGACTCTGGAATTGGCACAAATAAATTTCTGTTTCACCCCATCTGTGGCTTTTTCATGACAGACCAATAATATTGATGGAGCCCACTAAGACACATGTACACTGTCCCTGTAGTATGGGTGAATGAAGGTACAAATAAATCACATCACATTCCAACAGCATTGAAAGGCTGAAATGCTGCAAGAAATGTTTATTTTTTCTGGAATATTATAATGGCATTGAGGATACACTCATTACCTGATGGGGCTATAGAGATTTGTGGCTACCCTCTCCTTCATTAGAAGAATAACTCTTTGGAGCATAATTATTAACTTTAGGACATTGCCAAGATAGTATGGTGGCAGTAGGAAGTAAAGAAAAATAAAAATCTGAAGAGCATGTGATGAAGACTTACTCTTTAGCTGTAAAATGAAAACTTGAGTTGGGGCTGAGCTGTTGAAAATTACAGGTGTGAGAAATGGTGTACTCACCCTGAGCTGAACAGTCCCAAATAAACACATTCAGATTAAGAATATGAATATTCTTTATACATTCTCCACAGTCTCATTTAGTAATATGACTTGAAAAACTAGTTACCAACCAAAATCTAAATTTGATGTGCATTGACACATTTCATAGATACCAAACCAAAACTGGAAACAATTTAGAAAACTGAACATTTTGTAATATTTATTTTATTTGTATATGAAAAACCATTTGGTTAAAAATACAAATAGCATAAACTAATGATCCAAACTTAATCAAAATATGTTATGAAATTTGCCTCAGTGAAAGTCTGCCTTAGTAAGTTAAAAAAAAAAAACAACTGTGAGGTCTAAAATCTCAATGTGTAAAACAAGCAACAATCCATTAGAAAAGGGATGCAGAGGAGGCAGATTCCTAGAGATCCTACCACTCTACTTGATATTCATATTTCTAAAATTATTCTTCAGACAAATTGTCTTCCTACTTTAAACCCTTTTAAAATCACTGTTGAAAACAAAATAAGTGACTGAATAGTTTCTAACATTGGCACATGAATTTCATGGATTTTAATTGAAAGTTCTAGTGGAGAAAAAAGAGGTGCAAGAGTATTTTTGTTAGGTGTGTGTCTCAAAGGTGTTTAAACAAAATAAAAATAAAATGTTTCAAAAATTATAGCAACCAAATTTGAATTTTTCCTTTTTTTATAGACATTATTACAGTGGTGAAGTCAAGCAAATACAGGAAAAGTATTTTCCTGTAGCACTTCATACCTAGAAGTGGCCATTGTAGTTAACTGTGGGTAGGCCCAAGATAAGAAATGTTACAAAATTTATGTTGCCTCCTCCCATTTAATCCACAGGGCTTGCTGTTCACATATCCATTAGATTTATTCTCTGCTTTGAATTTAAGTTATTATTTCTAGAAAGATAAAAACCAAGCAAAATTATTGAAATTTTATTTATTAAAGTTTATAGGATGTTCTAGATTTGTTATAATAGGACATTTGCAAATAATCATGGTCAGAGTATGTCTCTGGTATTCATATTCAGTGTCTAGAAGAGTATGTTGTAACATGGTTGGATACCAAGGCCCAATAAGGCCTTTGAAATATTTGAGGAACTATTTCAACCTCCTGCTTCTGTTTATAGAAGTTTTGTTTTTAATTTTTTAGCTTTACTATTTTAGTCTTCTGTATGTAATAAATTTGGATCAAACACCTAACTTAAATTTATTGTGGTTATAAAAATTAATAAGTTATTTCCAACTCACTTTCTGAAGTCTTAAGTGGTGGGAAATTACCAAGTTATTTTAAATTATTTACAAATACATATTAAAGTAGATGTTCTAAAATATCTTCAGCTTAGATAAATTCATCATATCATTTACCATGATAAATGAAATTTACCATATGATTTTCAGCTTCATGGTTGTAAGATATTCTAATATTTACAAGTGTAGCCCATTTTAAATTTTACTTTTTATGATTTTATTAACTTTTCCCTCCTATATTCTGGCAAAATTCTGAAATCCCATGGTCTAAAACAGAGTTTAAACTAAGCTAGCAAAGACAAAAACAGGAAGAACATAGTTGAGAAATTCATTTTTCATCTCTGTGAACATTGATAGTAGCTGCCTTTTGAAAAATCATCACTAAAACTGCTTTTTGAAAATTTCTACTAAATTTTCATCATGCCATTAATAAAGATAATTGATTTTATGGACAGCTTTAATTCTCATGATGGGTCTGAGACTTAAATACTTAGAAGACAATGAGATGGACAAAAATCTTACTTCTTGATGAAATCTAGGTAACAGAAGAAAAACTAAAATTCCTTTGGGAAACTATTTTTTTACATTTACATTTTATTCAGGTCTCTGAGTTAGATGTCATTTGCAAACTTGAATATTTATTCACCTAGAAACAGTCATTTCAATAATCCTTTCTCTACATCAAAAAGTGTAAAAGGTACCCAATTCCTGATGTCAGGGAAATTAGCAAGTGTAACAATATTTTCTGTTGTCAACTAAAAATGATAGCTGGTATTTACTGAAAACTTACTAGGTGCCATTGTGTAAATGTCTAAAATGTTATTTAGTTTAATTCTCAAACATTATTTGCATAAATAAATGGAGCCATAGAGATTAACTTGCCAAAATAAAACAGTTTAAATCAGAAGTGCTAGAATCTGAGAAGGGAGAGAGTACAGTTCTGAGCTTACTTATGTTCTGAAATCCTACATACCTGCAAAAAGACCTGGAAATTGTGATCCCTATGTGCCAAATGGTGCAAAAAGACCTCGAAATTGTGATACCTGTGTACCAAATGGATGGAAGTCACTTTTGGTCTTAAGACTTCTGTTTTGGATATCCCAAGATACGAGAATTTCTGACATGATTAGTTTCAGTAAACCCCCTGTAGAAGTCCACACCTCTGTAGTGTCACATATGCCTTCTCTGTCTGCATCATCCTGTGACCCACCCTTTCCTTTCCTTGTTCTGCCATGTGTTTACTAGACCCAGAACTTTCCTAGGACTATTTTAAAAAGACCAGATGATAAAGGAATGCATGACAAAACATTTCTTATATAAACTCAGTTTTATTTTCCTCCAGGAATATTTGTATTTAGACTGGACATAAAAACCCAAGCTAAAATTCTTGCAAAGAAATTAAAAATGATTTATCATCACTTATAGGGAAGTTGGACCTGTAGGATAAGGTATAGCTGAATTTAAGGACATGGGTTTCATTTCCCCAGCTCCCCTCCATTACTAATTAAAAGACTGACAGGTGAGATATACCTCTGAAGTTTTAATTAAGGTTTCTATTCAATACCTTTTACCTTTCCCTTATCCATTTTAGCAGGTGTGTTAGTCAACTTTCCTCTGCTGTGAAAATATAACTGAGGTAATTCAACTTAAAAGACACAAGATTTAATTTGACTTTTTTTTTTTTTTTTTGGTTTCAGAAACATCATCATGCTTGGCCCCATTTCACTGGGCCCATGGCAAGGGAGCAGAGCAGAGCAACACTGCTCACTTCATGGTAGTCAAAAAGCAGAGAGGCCAGGTGCCCAATATAGTCTTAAAGGGCATACCCTAAATGACCCATTTCCTTCAGTTAGGGCCCACCTCTAAAGATTCCACCCCCTCCAATAGCCCATGAAGTTGTAAATTCACCAGGAGATTAATTCATTATGAGGTCAGGCCCCTAGTGATTCAGTCACCTCCTGAAGACCCCACCTCTGTACCCTGCTGCATTCTGGATCAAGTCTTCAAAACAAAAGTTTTGGGGACAACCCAGTTCCAACCACAGTAGCAGGTAACTGAGTTGTGTGATTTATCAACTGAGATAAGCTTCCAAGTTTTTGACATGGAAGAAAGCAAACCTTTTATGGTAGTAGCACACTATTCCCTACTCAGCTATAAAGGTAAGAGAAGATTATGTATGCATTGAGTACCAAAACCTTTTTATGACAAAGGGCTGGAAGATGTGACCTCTGTCTCCAAGCAAGTGAGAAGACCTCAGGAAGATATGCTGTCTCCAGGCATGTGAGAAGACCTCAAAGAGGAGAAATGCTTAGTTCACCTAGGGAGGCAGGACCTTCAGATCTTGAGTTTCTGGCTTTTACCACATTTCTTCAAACCCTAATATAGAATGGAATCCACAGAATTTTCAGAAGTGAAGGATTCTCATCTCCTGAGATAGTGGGCATTTCACATCTGATTTCTGAACAACAGAGCCTCTTCCATAATTTGATCATATGTGAGAGCCCAAATCACCCCCATCCCAATCCTGGCTGTTGAATCCAGGGCTTCACACCTGGCAGGCAAGCTCTGTGATATTGAATTATTTCCCTTTTTAATTTTAAGACAAATTCTTGCAGAGTTGCTGAGACTGTCCTCAAACTTGTGATCCTCCTGCCTCAGCCTCCCACATAACTGGGATTACAGGCATGTGCGCCCATTCCTGTTCTCTTGCATTTTTGTATGCCATCACATAAGTGAACTTGCCTAGAAAATGCATGCATGCTTCTGCACAGAACTCATGACCCACAACTTTTCCAGTGGCTCAGTCTATCTGCAAGTGGATAGGTAATTGTTCATTTTCCAAGAATAAACGCATGAGATGTCTGGTGACTATTCAAACAAGAAGCCAAATGCCAAGGAATTTATTTATTTTGGGGATCATGAAACTGAAACCAGATGCACAGTCTGTTCCTTCACTCTCACTTCCTTCATGTTTAGTCACAATCTTGGTAAAAACTCTATGAGGACACCAATTTAAAACTGTGCTTAGAGTCAGGAATCTTAAGTTTTGTCACTAATGTGAATCAAAATACAAGAAAAAATTCAAAATATGATTCAAGATCCTTTCAGTCTAATGACATTAATAGTAAAAATTAGAAATCATCAATGTATCATTTATAAATAGACATCTGTCTAGCTGGGGACAGGGGTACTCACTTGCAATCCTAGAGACTTGGGAGGTTAAGACTGAGGAATGCAAATTTTAGGCCAGTTCCAGCAGTATAGTGGCACCTTAAACACCTTAGTAAGACCCTGTCTCAAATTTTTCAAAAAAGACATGTGGGAAAACTGGGGATGTAGTTCAGTGATAAAGCATCCCTAAGTTCAATACCCAGTACCAATAAGAAAATTGTATGCTTTTTTCTTACAGCTGTGTATCTTAAATACTAGTCAGGAATTAAGAGTCTGAGTGTTTCATGCATGCACTTTAATGGACTACTGGCATATTGTGAAAATTATTTGTAATGGCTCTAGAGAGAAAGATCATGTTTCAGTATAAAACTAACAACTGCAGGCTAGCAGATTCTACTTTAGTTTCTTGTCTTTGAGCTATTTTTCAACTCTGTAACTTACCTGGTTCTGCTGCCTACCTGAAAATCGGACTGGATTCTGCTCTTTCTCCCATTTTTGTGTTCTTACCAAATTTTCAATTCTTCTCAATTCCTAATGTATTTGACTAAAATGCTCCAAATATTTCCAATTTTTTCCCCACATTCCTGACTTAAACATCTCAATCACTGGACATAGTGGCACATGCCTATAATTCCAGCTATTCAGTTTGCTGATGCAGGGAGATTGCAAGTTTGAGGCCCTCCTGGACAATTTAGCAAGACCCTGTCTCAATTTTTTTCTGTTTTCTTTTACTTTTTTTTTTGTGTGAAAGAAGATGTAAAGTACTGGGGATGAAATGACAGAGTGCTTGTCTACTAGTAATGGAGTTCAATCTCCAGTGTCATAAAAACAGGGAATTAAAAGCTGGTTCTCCACATCTTAATGGTTTCTAAGTTGTTCTATAGCTGGCCTTTCTCCTGAATCTGAAGAATCCCTGAGAGCTAAGGCTTGCTTCTAATCATATCAGTCATCTGGATCAACAACAGGCAGCATGCATGCTCTGTAGTGTTTCCCACCTTCTGTGCCCTCTTCTCTATTATTGCTACTGTGGTGAGGAACACCAATTTGGCCAACATGGCATATTTCAGCTTTCCTCAGAACTGGACAGTGGTTGGTGAGGGTGATCAGTTTATTTCACTTTTCCCATTCTGGCTATCTTCAGAGTCTGATTGTACTACAGCACATCCTTTATAGTTTGCATTACAGGCTGGAGTCAAGAGTTGATGACCTCCAGAGACTTGTTCTTCTTTGCAGCACCATGTTCCTCCCTTAGGTTTGGAAGGTCCCCCAAACAAGTGCAGCAGCTAACATGGCCAGAGAGCTAGGGGGAAAAAAGCTATATTGCCTTTGAAAATCCATCTTACTTGCTCATTTATTTTCTTTCCTTTTCCCCCCATATATTTTATTGGTGTATTTTAATTATACATAATAGAGAGGTTTTTTTTTGTTTGTTTGTTTGTTTGTTTTTTTCAGTACTGGGCATTAAGTCAGGGATGATTTTCACTGTACTTTCTATATATTAATTTTATATTTTATTTTTATTTTTATATTTTATTTTGAGACAGGATCTCATTAAGTTGCTTAGGGCCTCAGTAAAATGCTAAGACTGGCCTTGAACTTGTGATCTTCCTGCCTCAGTTTCCTGAGTTGCTTGGATTACAGGTATGCACAACTAAAACTGGATTCTTTCCTTTTTTCTTTTCTCTCCTTTTCTTTCCTTTCCTTTTTCTATGGAACTGGATATTGAATCCAGGAGCATTCTACCACTGAGCTACTTCTGTAGATCTTTTATTATTATTATTATTATTATTATTATTATTATTATTATTTAAATTGCCCAGGCTGAAATCAAACTCATGATCCTCCTTCCGTAGCCTCCTGAGTAACTAAGATTCCAGGCATATACCACCGTTTCTGCATCAGTCCAGCTCTTTCTAACTCCAGGTCCTTTAGGTAGCATGTCTTGTGTCTTGTGCTCCTGGCACAAAGGCCAGTTTATCTTTCAGGCAACCCTAGGGCTCCCCCACAGGAAATACTTTCTCCTGCACACTAAAGATTCCATACTCCTTAATCTCTCCTCTTCAGAAGTCTTCCCAACTTCTTCAATCAAGGCTACCAGTTCCCCAGTGTGGTCCTGGGACATGATACCCATCCCTCCTTGTTGTGGTTTGGATCTGGAATTTTCCCCAAAGCTTCCTGTGTTGAAAGTCTGACTCTCACTGCAGTGATGTTCAGAGGTGGACTTTTGGGGGCTCTTACTTCATCAATAGATTAATCCATTGATGGAGTCATAGCTAAAGCAGGACCTTCAGCCTCAGCACCTTAGGCCCTGTCTCTATTAAATAATTAATTAATCAATAATCTGGAGGTAAATAAATCAGTGGTAAAACACCCCTGAATTCATTCCTATAACTAAATACAGAAAAAGAAAAGAAAAGTACTCGAGGAGAGGGGACTGTTGAAAGGATTGTGTTTTGGGGGTTTGTCCCTGGGGACTACACCTTGTCCCTGGTTATTTTCTGTTTCCCAGCTGCTGTGAGCTGAGCAGCTTTGTTCTGTGCTCCCATGTTGGTCCTTCCTCTCCTCCCATAGGTCCAGAAGCACTGGAGCCAGATAACCATGAACTGAAGTCTCTCATCATATTCTCACCTTTGACACTCACATAACACCCTCTTGTGGCCTCTCACACTCACATAATATCCTCACTATGCCTCTGACACTCATAATATATACTCTTGTGACCACTGCCATTCACATAGCACTCTCAATATGACCTCTGCCACAATCACAGTATTTTCAGAGTGACCTTTTAAACTCACATAATATCGTCAATGGGACCCCTGATACTCAAATAATACACTCACTGTGGCCTATACTCACCCAAATCACTCACTGTGGTCTTTGACACTCACAGAACACCTTCCCTATGTCCTTTGATACTATTCTTATTTGAGGTATGTCACTGAAAAAATATATTCCTGTGTCCTCTGGCTCTCACATTGTATCCTCACTTTGCCTCTGACACTGATGTAATACCTTCTTTGTGGGCTCTTATGCTCATTAAATGACCACAGTTGCCTATGAATCTCACAAAACAATATTACTGTGACATCTGCCACTCATATAATATTCTCATTTTGACAATAGGCATTCACATAATCACCTCTTGTGGTCACTGACACTCACATAATATCCTAAATTGGCCTCTGACATGAAATAATGTCCTCAATATGACTTCTGACAGTTACTTAGTAACCCACTGTGACCTCTAACACTCATAATGTCCTCAGTGTGGCTTCTGACATTCATAATTTCCTCACTCTTGATTCCGTCCTTCACAGAATATCCTAACTATGCCTTTGACCTTCACAAAATATCCTAATTCTGTGCTCTGGCAATCACATAATTCCCTCACTGTAGCCTCTGACACTGATATATTACATTCATTATGGGCTATCACATTCATAATAACCACACTGTTGCCTCTATAACTAACAAAATACACTCAATGAGACCTGTGACATTAATATAATACCTTTGGTTTGACCACAGGCCCTCACATAATACTCTCCTGTGGTCACTGACTATCGTAATAATAACCTCACTGTTACCCCTGACCTGCAAACAATATCCTCACTTGGCATCTTACACTCAAACAAAACCCTCACTCTGGTCTAAGACACTCACATAATATCTTCAATGGTGCTTTTAATACTCATATGATACCAATACTGTGGCCTCTAATATTCACAAACTATACTCACTGCAGCCTCTGACACTTATATAATATCCTGAATTTGATCTCTGATTCATTACACCCTCATTGTGACCTCTCTCATTCACATACCATCAATATGGCCTCTGGTGCTCATTTTAATTTTTCACTATGTCCTCTGAAACTCACATAATAACTTCACTGTACCTTGTGACCATCATTTAATATCCTGACAAGGGCTTTGACACTGATGTAATATCCGCCTATGTCCTCTGATACTCACACAGTACCTTCCAAGGCCTCTGACACTGATAAAATACTCTCACTGTGCACCCTGACAATAATACAATGCCCATACTGTGAGCCTTAACACATAATATTTTAACTTGACCTCTGAAACTAACAATATTCCCATTGTGACCTCATAAATTCATATAGTATTCTCACTGTGGCCTCTAACACTGACATAATATACTCAATGTGATCATAGAAACTCATAATAACCTCACTGTTTTAGTCAGTTACTTTGGTGCTGTGGCTAAAAGGATCTAACTACCAAAATTGTAGAGGTGAAAAGGTTTATTTTGGGGGCTCATGGTTTCAGAGGTCTCTGTCCATAGGAGGTCAGCTCCATTCCTCAGGGTTCAAGGGAAGGCAGAACACCATGGAAGGAGAGTGTGGCACAAGGAAACAGCTCACATGATGAACAGGAAACACAGAGAGGGGTCTCCACTTGCCAGATACAAATACTTACCCCAAAGCCAAGCCCCAAATTCCACCTCCTCCAGTCACACCTTCCCACTCATTTCCTCTCAGTTAATCCCTATCAGAAATTAAATCACTAATTGGTTTAAGACTCTCACAAACCGTAACATTCCACCGCTGGTCCCCAAAACTTCACAATGCAAAATACATTTTGTCCATTTCCAAGAGTCCCCATGAGTATCTGAGATTGCTCAAAGTTTAAGTCCAAATTCTTCCATGAGGCTCAAGGCTATCTTGTATTTTGAGCTCCTGCAAAATTGAAAGCTATCTACAAGTATTCAACATGTAATGATACAGTATAAATATTTTCATTTACAAAATTAGGGGCATAGAAAGAAGGGATAGGACCAAAACAAGACTGAAATCCAGCCAGACAAACAGGTCCTGAAGCTCCACTTCTGGCATCTGGGGCACAAGGCATCATGATGCTCTCTTCAAAGGGCTTGTATAGTTCCACTCCTCCCATGGCCTTTTAGGTATAGCCCAAATAGACTTGTGCCTTGAGTCTGCTGGATTCCTGCAGATTTCCTAGGATGATGTCCCATGTTACTGGCATTTATTAATCTCTGGGGTCTCCACTGTAGATTTGGCTTCCTCTTCACATCTCTACACTTTCATTTCTCAGGGGGTGCCTTCAGGGACTCTGATGCTGCTGCATTTTGAAGGTCTTCCAGACCTTCATTTGAAATCTTGGTGGAACCCCTAATCCCATACAGGTTGAGATTTTCAGAGAGGTTACTCAGTTCATAGAGATCCCTCAGGTCATAGAGAGTATGCAGGCAATAGAGGCTACTCAGTTCATGAGGGTTATTCAAGTTGTAGAGGATATACAGGTGATAGATGTTTCTTAGTTAATAGAGGCAAATAGGACCATACAGGCTACATAGGAGTTACTAAGTTCATTTAGGCCATTAAGGTCACAGATGATACTCTAGTCTTATAGGTTTCTGAGGTTACAAAATACACATAGATATAGAAGTTATTGGTAATAGAGTACACTCAGGACAAAATCCTCATAGAACATAGAAGATCCTCAGATAAAGAGGGTGTGCAGGTCATAGAGATCATTCAGACAAAAGCGAATTTGAGTCATAGAAGCTATGCAAGGAATAGAGGTTATGTTGGTCAGGAAGTTATGTAACTCACAGGGGCTACTAAGGTTATTTAAGAGGTTCAGGTCATAGAAACTACTCAGCTCATAGTGTGGCCTTTGAAGTTATCAAGGCTACTCAGGCTATAACTATTACACAGGTCATATAGGCTACTGAGGCCAAAGAAGTTAAAGAGATTAAAGAGTCTATACAGGTACAAAGGCTATGCATATCACAGATGTTATACCATTAATAGATACTACTCAGTACCAAGAAGCAACATATTCATAAAGTATTCTCATGCCACAGAAGCAGACATGTCAAAAAACTTAATTATGGGTCATCCCCTGACCCAGGGCCAAAGGAGGGGGACCCCTTTTCAAGTGCAGATGCATATGTCTACTTCACAAGGGTTTCAGATTCAAACAGAAGATCTGCCCACAAATCCTTTCATGCCACTAGACGGAATGCAAGGTTAGATATGATTACTACTAAGGATGCTCAAGTAAGTCTCCCTGGGGAAGTTTATAATGAAAGTGGAATTGCAGGATTTATTTCCACTATCATCACAGCATATTTACCTTTACTGAAATTAGACCAAAGTTAACCCTTTTTTAAATGAGCAGTCAATCACAGGGTTATGGGAAACCAGTGCTGATGTTGAAAATTTATCCCTCTCTATATGACCTCATGTATGGCCATTACCAAGGACCACCCTGGCGCATTGGAGGCAATACAGATCCGGTGTCTACATGTTCTCTGTGGTTACAATGTTCTGCCCCTTCCAACCCACAGCAAGTTATTATTCATATTCAACTGTACATACACAATTGCAAATGTCTGTCAAATTGCCTTTTCTGTTGGGGCCTCTGTGGTTCTGATTGCCTTGACATTAAAATGGAAGGTCACCACTACTGTCTTTGTAGAAAAAATGGCCATTGTCTAAGAAAAAGGTGGAAATCCTGGAGGCCCTCATTCAAGAACAGTTATAATTGGGATATATTGAACCCTCTACCAGTCCATGGAATACACCCATTTTTATCATAAAGAAGGAATCAGGGAAAAGGAGATTATTACAAAATTTAAGAGAAATTAATAAATGTATACAACCTATGGGTCTTCTTCAATGTGGATTGCCTAACCCTAATCTGATTCCTCAGGATTTTCCTTATATGTAATAGACATAAAAGTTTTCTTTTTTTACTACTCCTGTCTTTCCTGATGATTGAGGTAAATTTGCTTTCACAGTTCCTGTCTTTAATTATCATAAGCCTGTTGATAGATATCAATGAACATTTCTTCCTCAAGGTATGTTAAATAGCCCAGCATTATGTCAACATTTTTTGCATAAGGCTCTTCAGTCTTTCTGACAATTATTCCCACATATTTTTGTTTATCATTATATGGATGATATTTTCATTGCTAGGCCAATACTTAACAGAAGATTTTTTAAATAAATTGCAACACATTGTATTGCAATCTGGACTCCATGTAGCCAAAGAAAAAAATCAATGACAACTCCCTATTAACTATTTAGGACACAAAATACTCCAATGTTACTCATATTCCAAAATTGACTTTTCTTTCCACATTTTTCTTAGTTCATTTTCATCAATTTTTAGGGCATTTAAATTGGGCTTAAATGTAGATTCCTTTAACTACTGATATGCTGTCATCCTTTTTTTCAGATGTTAAAAAATTAATATAATCCCACCTGTTTTTTCCAGTTAACTCCTGCACTACCTACAGCTCTTTGGTGTGTTAATGAGAATTTATTACAGTTCTTATAGATAGACTCCCAACACTCAATGTTCCTTTATCTCTAATAATCTTTACTGAAAAGGCTTATGCCTTCACTGCAGTTGTTGCCATTTATAATCAAGGCTTGAGTATATAGAGTGGTTATACTCTCCTCAATTTCCAGGAAGAAATGTTCTCCCTTATGCTGATATGTATGCTCAATAGATCTCAGATAGTCACAATTGCATTTTATCACTTACATCTATCTCTTACATTTGATCTTACATGAACAGATGTTCATGTACTTTATCTTATGGAAAGACTTTACATTTACAATATTTACAATTTTCCTTATCAAGCTATATTAACAGACTTTTTAGCTCCTATTGCTTTCCATGCACTTCTGGATGAACACCTTTCCTTATTGTGTCAAGTCTCTCATGCTCCTTCTATAATCTTCTCTATTGTGAATTCCAATGGGATTACTGTCTACACTGATGGAGAAAAACAATAAAGTGTAATATTTATATTCATTGATTTAAAAATGGACAGATCGTTACACACTGCCTCAAGCTTCTCCTCAGGGGGCCAAATTAACTGCAATTACTTTAGCTCTTTGTATGTTTTCCATTGCCTTCAACATCATTACAGATTCTCAGTATATAGCCAAACTGATGCCTCATATTTTCTCTGCAATTTTGTCACCTCATTTGGACTCTAATTTGTTATGCCTGTTTATCACTCTTCGATCTCTTTTACAGGATCATAGAGCTCCAATATTTCTTGCTCGCATACATAACCACACTAAGATTCCTGGACCATTCACTGAAGGAAATGCTCATGCTGATGGTGCTATAAAATCCTTTAATGCTCTCTTTTCAGATGCTGTGGAATCACACAGATTTTTCATCAAAATGCTCATTCTTTAATGAAAGCATTTTCTATTTCCTCTCAACAGAATTGTTTCATCATTAATAATTTATCTCATTGCATATCCTTTCATTCTACTTGGGAAACCATAAAGCCTCAAGTTTTAGACTCTAATGGCCTTTGGCAGATGGATGGAACTCATTTTCCTCCCTTCCACCCCTATTCTTTCTTACATGTTACCATAGATACATCCTCTAATGCACATTATTCAGAGAAGGTCTCAGTCTGTATCTATCACGTGCTCCTCTTCATTGCCACCAAGATAAACCTCATCATTTAAAAACTGATATTCCCCTGCTTATGCTCCAAGGAAATTTGCTCAATTTTGTAGTCAATAGAATAAAAATTTAATCCATGGAATTCCCCACAATCCTATTGAACAGACCTTAGTTGAACATGCACACCACACAAAAATGTGCCTTTTAAAACAAAACTGAAAAAGGAGACCTAACCTCACTCATGTTAATAATGCTCTCAATATTGCCTTGTTCATAGTGAATTCTGTTAATGTATGATATGAGATAATACACATCGCTGCTCCTCTGCCTTGGACAGACACTTCACCCCTAAGGAACCACTACCCAATATTTATGTAAAATATTGAATTCCACAAAACCCTACATGGAAAAACCCTCTACCTTGGATTACATGGGGGAAGAAATATGCTGCTATTCTACTCCTACATTTCCTGTCTGGATTCCAGGTGTGAGACCCATCATTCATCATGAATTGGCATCAAGGACTTCACAATCTGAATACCAAATTCCATTAGATCCTGGATGGAGTGGACACTGATTCAAAGAAGGAAACTTCAAAAAGGACAAGAGGCCATAGGGGCCCCTGATCTTCTAATCATCTAGTGACCTGGGGGTATATAAAGATTTTAACAACATCTGTCCAACAATTGCTAGGCCAGATGAGTTTAGATTGTGCCCTGAAAATTTGGTTACACCTCTCTTGTAAAACTTATGCAAATTTCCACAGTTATGCTGGCCATTATTGTGTTATTTCTCTGTTGTATTCCTGTTTGTTGGTGGTCCCCATACAGAAAACTGTTCCATTTTTGGCTTCTTGCAGTCATTATAACATTTGGGTTCACTTAGCAGAAATTGTTAGTTCTTCTGAAATTTGTATCCACCAAGATGTAGATATGGGAAGCATACTGGGATCTGTTTTTTTCATGTGATGCTTAAACCTCTTATTATATTCCAAGTGATATGTTTTATGGAACTCATTTTTGTTTAAGCAGATTAACAGCATTTCTCCTCTCTCCTTGGGATTTAATAGGTCACAATCCAGTTCAAAAATTACATAAAAGGGCTATATACTTAGATAAAAATTGTGATGATTTGGTTAATAATTGTCTAAAGCAGAATTTGAGGCTTTAATTCTCTTTAGTTGGTATTCCTGCCCTAGCAGTAGGAACTTATAAACAGACAATGGGGCTTACCTGTGCTATGGCAAAAAATATAAATTACACATAAAGGGCAATTACTATGCTAATGAGAAAAAAAAAACACCATTATGCTATTCTTGATAATAGGACTTCAATTGATTATTTGTTGTTACATCATAAGGGATGCTGTAAATTTAATAACCTGTGTTGTTTCAATCTAATTGGTAACAGAAATTACATTCAAAAAGAATTGGATTGTCTCAAAGACATTGTGAAGAAGGTACAACAAGATGATGGGAGTTGGGATGTATTAGATTAATTAACCTCACAGCTACCAAATTTTACTTGGCTCAAACAACTTTTCATTGGAGGATGTTTATGGACACTTCCCTTATTATGTTGTGCTTATTTTTTCCAATGTCTGCCTTACTTTCTCCCTCCACCTTCCTTAAACAAAAGACAAGTCATATCTATTCAGAAGGTCACACAAAACAAAAACTTGGAATTGTAGAGGTTCAGGTCATGAGAAATTACAGAAGAGTGTATCTCCTTTCAGTGAGCACACACCTCAGATGAGGAAGACCTTCTATTTCTCTGACTTAGAAACATTCTGCAACTCCTCTGTACTTGACCCATGAAGATGCTATATTTTTATAAAAACATTTGGTACTAGTGGACTCTGAGAAGGAAGCAAGTTATATGATCTGCTAATGCACAAACTAACTGCACTAATGTAACCTGATATATCCCTGGAGTAGATAATAAAATTGAACTGACTCACACAGAAACCACTCCTTATTGTATGCCATCCTGTATGCTTGCCTCTTTATTTGTTCACCACTTAAGCTTTACAATCTCAATTGTGCAGGGAGGGTCCTCTGAAGTATAGTGAGGGAGAACACACTAAATTTCATGGGGAGGGAACATACAGGGAATCTCTCAGTAGTTTGGGGAGGGCACTCAAAGAAGTATCACAAGGAATCTCTGAGTTTTATAGTTGTGGCTTTTGCATGAATGCAAAGGGATTTTTGGTAAATGTTTTTTGCTACCTGAGAGGCATAGAGTTTTTTGAGATTTGTTGAAAGGGCATTCTGAGCTGTGTATGTAGGACTCTTAATTGGGGTGTATAGGGAAGGTACATTTAAGTGATTATTAATAACTCACCAAGGTGTATAGAGATATACTCTAAAGTGAGTAAGGAGAGATCTCTGAGATTAATGGGGAGAACAAACTGAGATTTTAATGGATGGCTCTGTGAGGTGTGTAACAGAGCCCTCTGAATTATAAAAGTAGGGCAATCTGAGAAATGTAGAGAGGCACTATATTGTGTTATTCTCTGAGATATATATGGATTGCTCAATGATGTGTGTAGGAAGGGTTTTTCAGGTGTGTATGGATGGCCCTCTGAGTTGTGTATGTAGGGTGCTTGATATAAGTTGGGTTGGCTTTCTGAGATGTGTAGTTAGGTGTCTATGAGGTGTGTATGAAGGGAAGGAATCTCTGAGGTTTGTTGTTCAAACTCTCTGAGGTATGTAGGGAACTCTCCATTAGGTGTGCAGAAGGTATATTTGAGGTGTTATAAAGCACTTTTCCCTGTGTAATACTGCAATCTGAGTTGTGCAGTGAGGGACCTCTGAAGTGAATAGAGATATCCATCTGATATGAGTGGAGAGAACACACTAAGGTCTCTTTTAGGACAGTAAAAGGAATCTCTGAGGTGTGTAGTTAAAACCCTCAAAGGTGAGTAGGGAAAGTTTTTAAAGAGTAGTGAGGTCTATCTGAGATGTTTGGGTAGGGTTTGCCGAATTGGGTAGCACAGGTCTTCTGAGGTTTGAAGTATTATCTCTGTCATTTTTAGGGAGTGCACTCTTTGGTGCATAAGGAGGGCTTTCTGAGTTGTTTAGGTGTTGCTCAATGAAGTGTGGAGGAAGGGTCCTTAAGGTGTGTAAGGATGGGATTTTGAATTCTTATGAAGTGTTCTTGATTTGAATAGGGAGAACATTTTTAGATGTGTAGGGAAATGTGTTTGAGGTCTGTAGGAAAGGTTCTCTGAGGTGTGAAGGTGGGTTCTCTCCATTTTATAAGGAGGGCTCTATGAGGTGTGATGGGAGGACCCTCTGAAGGTGTAGGAGGGCTTTCTAAGTTTTGTAGGAGGGCTTACAGATATGAGTGGTAGCGATCAGTTAAGTACAACTCTTTGTGGTGTATATAGTAGAACAGTCAAAATAACTTTATGATAAGTGTACTGAAGGTTTTCTGATGTTAGTAGAAGGGCTCTCTGAGATGTTTACAGAGTGCTTGAAAAGGAGTATAATGAGTACTCACTTAGGTCTGTAGGGATGTTTCTCTAAGGTGTGCAGGTACTTCTCTTGAGATGAGTAGTGAGGGCTATCTTCAATGTACCAGGAGGGCATTCTGAAATGTGCAGGTAGGGTTCTCTGATTTTTGTATGGAGCAAATTGCAAGCTGTGAAGGGAGAGTTAGGGGTAGCTTAAGGTCAATTTGAGGACTTTGGGTTTGGATTAGGGTTAGATTTAGGATTAGCATTTGAATTATGGGGTTAGTGTTAGAGTTAGGGGTTAGTTTTAGGTTTAGGTTGTGGTTAGGGTCTGGATCATCATTTGAATTGTATTGGGAAGGCCTCTGGGATGAGTTAAACTGGCTCTCTGGGGTGTGTTGTAAAGATTTCCTGAGGTGAGTTCACAGGCTTTCTGAGGTGATTACAGAGGGTTTCCAAAGGAGCATGGTGAGTATTCACTGAGGTTTGTAAGGACAACTCTCTGAGTTGTGTAGGTACAGTTCTTAAGATGAGTAGTAATGGCTTTCTTTGATGTGTCAGCAGGACATTAAGATGTGTATAGAGAGGGTTCTTTGAACTCTCAGAGCAAATAGGGAGGACCCTATGATGTGTGTGAGAAGGCTCCTTTACATGTGTTGGAGAGCATACTGAGGTGAGTTAGGATACCTCCCAGAGGTGCAAAGGGAATGAGATCTGTGAAGGGTAGAAAGGGCTCACTGAGTTGTGCTTGGAAAATCATTTGAGGTGAGTAGTGAGAGCTTTGTGAGATGAGTAGGAAAGACAAACTGATGAAGAAGGGATTACATTATTAGGTTAGGGTTAGGGTTAGGGTTAGGTTTAGTGTTAGAGTTTAGAGTCAGGTTCAGGGTTATGGTCAGTGTCAGGGAGGGTTCCCTGATATGCAGGGAAGGCTTAGTGTTAAGTTCAGAGTCAGGGTCAGTATTTGCAGTTTATAGGGAAGGCCTCTGTGGTGAGTTGAAAAGGTTTTCTGAGGTGTGTATTTAGGGCTGTCTGTTATCAGTTGATAGATTTTCTGATGTGTTTAGAATATGCCTTCAAGGAAGTTTCATCAGTGGAATGGGTTTGCAAAGCTGTATAATTTATTCTCACTGAGGTATGCAAGGACACCTCCCTGAACTGTGTAGAGAATGCATTTAAGGTGAATGGGCATTCTTTGATGTGTAAGGAGAGTACTCTGAGATGTTTTGGGAGGCACTTTAAGTTGATAGTTTATGACCACTGAGATGTATAGGGTGGGCACTATGATGCATGTAAAGGGGCTTTATGGAATGAGTTTGAAGTCTCATAGTGGTGTGTGAGAGGGTTCTTCTCAGGGCCTGTCTCTGAGGCCCCAGTCACAACATTATTCCTTGGGTACCAAAAATCCCACCACTGCTTGCCGTGTTCCTTCTGCAGAATAAGCCAGACCTCAATCCCCTGCTATTTCTAGCACAAAGGGTGGAACCTGGGGTTTGCATATTCTTTCTCTAAACAGTCCCTGAGCTGACCACTCTTGAGGCAGAAGCCCTCATTTGACCCAAAGACCATCTAATTCATTCTTTGAAGTCATTCCTCTTTGATATCTGGCTGGAGATTTTCATACCAACAGAAGGCCAGAAGTCTGTCATCAGTAACATTCTGTGCCCCCCATCTGCCTAAATTCATGCTGGCTTGAATAATTCCCTGACAATAATAGAAGGTCAAGAGGGCTGGGTGTTTATACAGATTTCTAAATAATAGGCCAAGGCCTGACAATGGTAGGTTCTTCACATACTTTTGAGCAAAGAATGAACCTAACTACCTATTGCCTAGCTACCTCAGGTGCAGGACCCACTATGTCCACCTAAGAGGTCTCTGTTATGTTTACATACAGGTCAGGAACTCTCCTAATTTCAGGCCACAAACTCCTTCCCAAGAGTGGAAACTCTTTCCTGAGGTTTCAGAGAAGCCTGGTCTAAGGCAGAGAACTTCCTTACAGGAGAGGAGACAGCCTACAGGGAAGACCAGAGCAGTTGACAACCAGCTCTATGAGACCAGGCCTGAGGTAAACACTCCTAGGGTTCATCTTATTGGTTTTCTAAACAACCAGGCAGGGTTCTCTTCTGAAGACCCTCCTTTCCACAGAGATGACTGAGGTTCAGAGTAATACCCAACTGTCCAAAACCAGACCCAGAGATGGTCATGTTCCAGGTCTTGGAGGTAGTACAAATCATTTACATAGCAGCTCCAGCATCTTTGTGGCACTGACAAAATTTTAGCAGGAATACAAAAATCCATGGATATATGAGGTTTCCCTTTCTGCAGGCAAGGTGCAGGTAATCTAAAGGCTCTGTAGGATGAGTGCTGGGAAGATTTCAAATACACAGTACACATCAAGTGATTAATCTATGGCATCTTCTCTCTAGTTTGCGGAATCCAAAAGGAATATTTTAACGCAGAAACAGTAGTCTGAGTGTCAAGGGAAAAAAGAACAAAAGATTTTCCCTTCTTATTCTCAGGGGATATCACTCACACACACACACACACACACACACACAAATATATATATATTCACCACACACACACACACACCACAAACACACACACACACACACACACACACACAAACCCCTGTTAGTGTGGGATTATCAAAATGAAAATCTGAGTTGAGGGCTAGCCTCCACTCATTTGTAATGGCCTTTCCTGTCTCATCTCTGGTCTCCTTGGGAAAAATCACCAGAGTTGTTGGAACCCGGCATTGATCCAGTTCTTCTACACTCAGGAAAGGTCCCTCCTCATAGTTTTCCTAATACCTGTGTATCCACAGATGAGTAGGCAATGAAAAATCATGGCTCTGAAACTTGCCATCCCAACAAAAATGAGCAAAATAGGACTGTATCTGGACTGTGAGTGCCTAGGTACTTGGTTCCAGGTTGTGTGTTCCATTGCCAAGGAAAAAAGGTCACTTCCTTGGGGACCCTTAAACTGATGCCCTTTAACATGTAAGATATTTCAAAAGTTCCCATGCAATGTAGAATGCTCTCATCTTCCCATAACATATGCACAAGTGGACAAAGTTACACTGACATACACTATCAGGTCCCTAAACAGGTCTAGTGTAGCAAGCTCTCCTTGGTTCAGACCTATTCCCTCTTTCTGCCCATGTGTGTGGTCCTGAAGAAGTCATTATGCATTGCAGGGCCCTCATAGCTTCCTCATATCTCCAGGGATTATTCTAGCATCTGCTTTGAAGTTGTTAGCAGATGTATGAGCCCATATATAAATGTACTCCATGTGAAAATCTAACACTAGAGTAATGTGTTGCAATGCACAAACACACATTTGGAAAAGCAAGAAGGTGAAGAACAGAGAATGACATGCAAATCTACTGTGACATGAGTTCCACCATGAAAGAGAGGAAGTGAGCTCCTCTCTTGGCTATGTTTCCACTCTGCACCAATGGAAGTTTTCAATGGCTGATTTACAGAGATAGCCTCCCCATGATATAGACTTGAATATAGTTCTTGTGCAATGTAGAATTGTCTAAATTTCTCTTCCCATTGTATAATGTGGTTATACTACAAGGGACCCCAACACCCACAGCATTCCGGTGCCAAAGTCCTAAATCTCCCTGCCCTTTTAGTGAACCTACATTTGCATTTGGTTTCAAAGAAACAGAAATCAGCAAGGGTCGTAGGTTTTACTTTGAAGGTGGAGTCATGGAAAGTCTTGTTTTTATCTGGTTCCACATACCTGGAGCATAAAGCACTGCTGAGATTCTAGAGCTTTGTAGATTAACTTGTTGTGGCAGCTGGCAGATGCTGGGGGACTCTTTGATGTGGCAAGGAGCAGTAATTTCTGTACTTCCATTTCTAAGTGTCTCATGTAGGTGAAAATATTTTTGTTATAAAATTCACTGATGCACATGTTATGTCAAGAAGCAAGGATGGTGTTAATTAGCCAAGAGTTTGCCCAATAGCATGGTCATAACCATAGGAGAGAATTTCATTTTCTCCATGTCTTTATGGAAAGACTACATTGCTTCTCTCAGAGCAGCACCAAGCCACATCCTTTTGTTTTGTGTGTAGTTGAAGACAGAGTTTTCTCCTATACTTCCAGCTAAAATTTTGAAAGAAGGCCCCAGCAGTAAAAACAAAGAAGCATGTCAGAAGGCAACATTGTTTAAATACCTAAGGCTACTGGAGCAGAGAGAAAGACAGACAATATAGTTTTGAGGACTGAAAAGGGAATAGGAAACCACTCCTTGAAAAGGATACTCACTAACCAACCAAATGCATCTTCACTCAGCTGCCTGTACTCACTGTTGAATAGAACACAAAGTAATATCTTTCTGTTCCCCTAAAGAACTTCAAACATTAAGTAACAATTACAGGAAATTCAGGATAATCTTTCTTGTGCACATGGAGCTAAGTTGCTGCTCATCACCTTCACACCAAAGGTGAGAGACAGATGATAGTCAAGTTGCCTGAAAAGACTTAAAAATCAACACATATACACACAATTGCCCCTGTGGGAAAATTCCCAGGATAGAGCATTTCTAGCTTCTTTTGTGTTCTTTGAAATTTACTGAGGAATAACAAATGTGGATGAAACAATGGAGTGAAGATATGGAACTATGAATATTTCTGGGTTTGGTACACACTGAGACTCCAGTGAATTTGAAAAGAGAAAATGGTCCCTGCTTTTTAAATTGGTAGAAATCAAAGGCCTGGGTATTTCTCCCCTCATTTCCTACTCCTACAGGCATTCATCTTATGGCATTAGGTGATAACATTTCCTATTCCACTAAGTTTCTTCAGGAAGGAAAAAGAGCCATGAATGAGCCATGGCATGCCTGATGAGACCATTAAATAGACCAAAATTCCATCAGTTTCCATGTCACTATAAACAAGCATTAAGGTAACAAGAGCAGCTGGATAATTTGTCTTTGTTGGCTACTCCTGGAAAAGTGCCTCAAAATTGCTCTCCTGGGATCTTAACTCTGTAAAACTGGACAAAGAAGAAATTACAGAGAAGTGGTGATGAATTTTGGGTTCCAGCAGTGTTTAATTGAGCTAGAAATAGGTTCAATGTCTTAACAAATAATCCTATGAAGAAGTATATCAATAAAGCCTACCCAAGTGTTAGTCCCCTTCCTCAAACACATCTTTCTACAAAGATTCTCAACATGGATCTATACCGAGTCAGTCAAGTTATGGTTTTCACATTCTAAAGCACAGCACTGCCAGTTTCAATCACTGAAGCACCAAGATCTGAGGGCTGAATTATTCTATTTCTAAACAGCATCCAACACAAAGGTGTAGTGTGCCAAACTCTCAATAGAAAAAATAAAAATATATATTATTTTAAAACTAAAATTTGCTCCCAGCTAGACTGACCTAGACAAATTTATACACTTTAAGATGATGTATGCATGAGCACAGTTTTCTTACTGGAATCCAAATTAGACAAATGCAATGATTAAAGGAAGAGGATAGAACCCAGGACAGTCAATGAGAGCCTGAGATCAGGACACCCTGTAAACACAGTCCAGAGACATTGACTTCAAGCCTCAGGTTAGTGAGGGGCATTAAAGCAGCACAGGCTCCATCTGCCCTTCCTCAGATCCTTGTATTGGCACCTTTGCACTCAGGGCATAGTGATCCTCATACAGAGATCCTGGGACTTAGAGTCACTTGACTGACCTCAGGTGCAAGCCTGCAGCTCATATCTGAAGAGCCAAATCACCAGTGGCAGGGATCCTTGCGTATGGTTGAGGAATTGTTCCATGCAGTTGCTTTATTGGTAATGGGATTCTCCCAGAGAAATGGGACAGAGACCATGCTTTTTACATGACTTGATCGGTTGCTTCCTACACCATTTCAGTTATTGGGCATGTTTTGACCCTTTAGTTTATAATGGAACCTGCTGGGAATTTGCCCCATGGACTTAAGGGGGTTCTCTGTCTTATCTCTCTGCTTGCTCCCAAGTGAGGCTCACTAGGAGCAACCCTGGACTTGGGGAAATTCTCTAACACCTGTAGGTGTTTCTCCTTCTCCTTCACATGCCCTCTCCACAGCCAGTTCTGTCCTCATCCAGCCCAGGATTTTAGTGATGACTCAGAACTGAAGTCATGAGAGTTGTGATAATTCTGTGGCATTGAAAATTGAGACCCATTCTGGTCATTTGCTTGTGTTACAGTTGCTGCCTACATACTTATGGTACCAGTTGACCTTCATTTTCTTTGTGAAATACTTCATGAAACATGGATGCAGGATATACTCTGGGGTGTACAGTATATTTAGGAGAGAGGTGAACCCTCCTGTAGATGACAGAAAAACACAGATCTCATAAATTAAAGTGATAGGTAGTTTGGCACTGCATTTAGCATTGGTAAATTCTAAGAAGAGTCATTACATCAAGAGTTGTAGGAGATTTGGGTCACCAGAACTTTCAGGGATTGCTGGAAAGACATGTGACAGCCACTTTTGAAGATGATGTGCCAGTGCTTTTTAAGGCAGAAAAAGTCTAATTTATGACCAGTGTCCCCATAATTTGTCTGCATTTGGAAAAGTGCTCTGAGAAAACATGTCAAACCAAACTATGGTGCCTCATATGAATTAACTGAAAAATAATTATACACTGGTAAGGTGTGGCTGGAGAAGATGAGTCATTAGGGTATATGTTTGGTTAGCTGAGCTTAGTCTCTGCTTCTTGATAAGATACATTGAGCCTCTTCTATCCACCACACTTTTCTGCTGTGATGTTCAGCCTCAACTCAGGAACTGAAGAAAGAAGCCTGTTGTGTGCAAACTGAGACCTCAGAAACCATGAGCTCACAAATAAAATTTCCACCTCTAATTGTTTGCCAGATCTTTTAATCACAGCAGAAAAAAGCTGACTAAAACATCTGTGTAGCTTATATGTCTTCAATATCCTCTGCATATCCTTATAGCCTACCCATTTAGTAGTCTAAATGACCTTAGTAATCATTATAAAATGCATAGCCTTGATGATCAGAGTAGCCTCTATGACCTGAGTAGCTTCTATTTTCAGTTCAGTATTTATTGCCTGAATAGTCTCTATTGCCTGGGTCCCCCTTATGACCTGAGTATACTTTATGACAAGAGCAGCCTAAGCCTCCTATGTAGCCTCCATTACCTGAGTTACCTCTGTGGCCTGAGAAGCCTCCATGGCCTGTGTAGCCTCTGTCATTTGCATCACATCTATGGCTGATTTCTCACTTTGACCTAAGTATAATCAATGACCTGCTTAGTCTCTAGGATCTGAGTAGCCCCTATTACCTCTGTAGTGCCTAATGATTGAGTACCTTCCACTGCCCACACCCCCCCTAGGATATAAGTGGAATAGGTGAACTGCTTAACCTTTATGACCTGTGAAACCACTGACTTTGAGCACTCTAAAGTGTATAGTCTATGGTCTGAATAACCTCAATCAGTTATGTATATTCTATGACCTGTGTACTCCTTATGACTTGAGAAGCATCTAAACTTATGTAGCCACTGTAACCTGTGTCTATTTTATATCATGTATAGTCAAAATAACCTTAGTATCTTCTGTGACCTGAATAGTCTTAATGGCCTGAGTAGCCTGAATTAACTTAATGTCTGCTCTGACCTCAGTAACCACTATTATCTTCATGTTCTATATGGCCTGAGTGGCCTTGGTATACTGAATAATATCTCAACTTTCATTTTGTTTATCACCTGAGTAGTTATTAAAATTACAAGGCCTTTATTTTCTGAGTAGCCTAAATGTATGACTTTAGTAACCTAAATGATCTTAACAACCCCTATGATCTGCCTAGACTTTATGACCTGTATATTCTCCATCAACTTAGTAGTGTATATGACTATGACCCTGAGTAACTTCTCTTGTTTGCATATGCCCTATGACCTGAGTAGCATCTATGATCTGTGTAGTCTTTATGTCATATTTTGCCTGAATCACTTGTATAACTCTAAGACCTGAATAGCCTCTATGAACTTTGCAGTTTCTGTAACTGGCACAGTCTTTATCAGTTCAGAAACAATTTTTCTCTGGGTATCCTTCAGGACACATGTAGCTTCTAAGATCAAATAGTCCCTATGACTTGCATAGCACTAGTGGCCTAAAATGCCTTTCTCTCTCTCTCTTTCTCTCTCTCTCTCTCTCTCTCTCTTTTTTTTTTTTTTTTTTTTTTTTTTTTTTTGCTTACCTCTATGAATGGAGTAGACAGTATGCACTGTGTGGTCTGTATGACCAGCATAAACTCTAAGACTTTGAAGCCAGTAAACCTGCATAGGTTCTATAGTCTGCAGAACCACAAGGATCTGTATAGCCTCTATGGCCTGATTAGCCTCTATGGCTATGAAACCACTGTGATCTCTGTCACCTTTCTGATATGAGTAGCCTAAATTATTTCTGTTTTCTCTGATCTCAGTAGTCACTAAGACCTATGTAGCTTTTGTGTTCAGAATAGACACTCTGAGTTGTGTAGATTAAATGGTGTTAGTAGTCTCTATGATCTGTGACTCTGTGGCTGAAGTAGCCTAAATAACCTCAGTAATTTGTAAGACTTGTGAAGACTCTATGGCCCAGGTAGATTCAATGACTTGAGTTACCTCTCCAATCTGTCGATTCTCTATGACATTAGTAGCTCATATAACCTGTGAATCCTTTATTCCCTGAGTATCTTCTCTGACCTGAATAGCATTTAATACCTTCATAGCCTAAATTACTTCAGTAGTCCCTATAACCTCAGTAGTCACTAATACTTTCACTGCAAGTACAAAAT
Source organism: Sciurus carolinensis (assembly GCF_902686445.1). Classification (NCBI taxonomy): domain Eukaryota; kingdom Metazoa; phylum Chordata; class Mammalia; order Rodentia; family Sciuridae; genus Sciurus; species Sciurus carolinensis. Next base: position 18,211,462 of record NC_062227.1, on the reverse strand, counting down.
AATTAGCCTCTCTGCACTGTGTAGCCTCTGTGGAATGTACATTCTATATCATCTAAAGAGTCTGTATGACCAATTTAGCCTTTACAATCAGAACCTCTATTTCCTGCCTAGCCCGTATGGCCTTATTAGCTTAAATGACCTTAGTAATTCCAATGAGCATGTAGACTCTATGACCTGTGTAGGATCTACGTCCTGTGTAGGCTCTATTTTCTGTCTAGACTCTAATACCTGAGTAGCCTCTGTGATATTTCTGACCTCTGTGTCTAATATAGCCTCTATAAATCTCATAGACATTATCATCTCCATATGCTTTATGGCCCAGTTTACTAGATTACCTAAAAAGACACTATGCCCAGTAACTCCATGGCTTGAGTAACCTCTATTTACCTGTGTAGACTTTATGGCCTAAGTAACCCAAATAAATTTAGTACCCCCTATGACAATTGAAATCTCCATTATCAGCATAGATTTTATTTCTTTTTTTACCTCTATAACCTCTCCAAATTTTATGGACTCAAAAGCCTAAATAAACCTAGTAGCTCTAACATTCTGCATAGGCTCTATGGCATGAATTGCCTCTATGACCTGAATTACCTGTATTTTGTGCAAAACCTCTATGCCATGATAAGCCTTTATGGCCTCTTTAGTTTTTATGACTTGCATAGCATCTAATTCTTGAATAGTTTCAATCATATGTGCAATCTCTATAACCTGCATAAACTTAATGGCCTGAGTAGTTTAAATGATCACAGTATCTTATCTAACCTCTGTAACTACTACAGTCTTTGTAATTACAGTGGCCTTAGTAGCCTCTATGCCCTGTGTAGCCTCTTTGATCTTTGTATTATATATTACCTGAGTAACCTGTATGTCCTGACTAGCCTTTATAACTGAACTAGCCTAAATTATCTCCCTCACCTGTGTGGACTTATTACCCTTAATGACTTTAGTAGCCCCTCTACCAGCATATTTATTATGATCTGTGAAACTTCTATGATCTCAGTAGCTTCTACACCTTGTGTACCCTCTGTTCTAGTCAGCTTTTTTTGCTACTGTGACTAAATGATCTGGCCATCACAATTGTAGAAGAAAAAAATGCTTATTTGAGGGCTCACGGTTTCAGAGGTCTTAGCCAATAGAAAGCTAGTTCCATTCCTTGGGGCTCAAGGTGAGGCTGAATATCATGGAAGGAGAGGGTGGTGGAGGGGAACAGCTGCCAACATCAGGAAGCAGAGAGAGAGAAAGTGGGGGACTCCAGTCTCCAGATATAAAACATACTCCATAGCCATGCCCCCAATGAACTACTTCCCCAGCCACACCCTAACTGCTTCCAGTGACCACTCAGTTAATCCCATCTGGAATTTATTCACTGATTGGGTTAAGACTCCCACAACACAATAATTTCTCCTCTGAACCTTCTTGCACTATCTCTCATGATAGTTTTTGGGGGACACCTTACATCCAAACCATACCACTCTCTTTGATTTATGTAGCTTCTATGATGAGTTCAACCTCTGTGACCTGCAAAACCTGTATTTCCAGAATAGGCCTATTATATGCAGAGCCTCTATGGCCAGCATAACCTCTGTGACCTGCTAGCCTTTATCAATTACAGAGGTATTATGGCATGAGTAGTCTCTAGTATCTGCATATTTCCTATGACCTGTGCATTACCTGTATTCTGAATAGCTTCTATGGAGTGAGTATCTTCTCTGACCTGTGTAGTCTCTAAGAACTGAGAAGAGTTTATGGCCTTGGTTTCTTCTAAAACCTGTGTAGCCTCTGTGTCCTTTGAAGACTGTATAGCCTGAGTAGAATCTATTGCCTTCATAGCATCTATTTCATAAGTAGAAATTTTTCTGCCTAACCTGTATGGCCTTATTAGTGTATATCCTCTGTGACCTGTTTGTCTTTTATAACCTGAGTACCCTAAATGATATTCGTAGCCTGTAGGGTTTTATTAGACTAAATTCACTTAACAGTCCCTATGATTTTGAACCTTGTATAACTTGCATTTCCTCTATGACCTGAATATCCTCCATTACCTGCATAGCCTGTATGGTAAAAATAACCTCTATGACATTGTGCAGCTTCTGTGATCTCTCTAGGCTTTATGTCCTGTAGAGTCTTGAAGACCTGAATAGACAGTAAGATCTTGGTAGGATTAAAAATCTCAGTGACCTCTATGGTTTGTATAGACTTTATTTTGCAGGTTTTTTTCCTTCATAGACTCCATGACCTTCTTGGACTTTATGGATAACATGGTTTGCTCTTTGATCACATTTTTTTCCTGTACATTCTGTGTAGCCTTCAGTTTCTCTGTCCTGAGTAACCTGTATACAGTATATATTCTTATGTACTGAATAGTCTAACTCAACTAATTAAAACCTGTTATCTGTTTACCCTCAAAGAATGGAGTAACCTCTATGTCCTGAAAGCCCTCTTGACCTGTGAAGATTCTAGACCTATTTATATCTGTGTCCTGAATTACCCATATTACCAGCCTACACTCTATTAGCAGAGTAGCCCAAGTAGTCTGCATATCTTCAATGAACTAGAAGACTTTTACACCTGTGTATCCTGTACAAGCTGTGTAGCCTCTATGACCCAAATAGCTATTATGACCAGACTATCTTCCATGATCTCTATAGGGTCTATGACTTAAGTAGCCCTTATGACCTATATAAATCTCATGACTTGAGTAGCATTTATGCCTGAGTAGACTGTGACCTGAGTAGATTGAGTAGGCTCTACCACCAGCACAAACTCTCTAGGACATTTTAAAGTCTCTATGGCCTATGTAGCTTCTATATCCTGAGAACCCTCTGTGGCCTATGTAGCTTGTGTGACCTGAGTAGCCTCTATGACCTAGAAGGCATTCTTGGCCTGAATAGTCCCATGATCTGAGTAACCTTTTGTAACTTAGTAGCCATAACTTCTATGACCTGCATACCATGTGTGGTTTGAACAACTTCTATATATGGAATAGTCTGCCTGGTGTTAGCAGCCTCTATTTTCTGTATAACATGTATGAACTGAATGTCTTCCACAATTTTCATATATTCTATGATTTAAGTGGTATATCTGGCATGAGTGGCTCCTATGAATTATGTAGCATCTGTGGGCTGAGAAGAATCTTATGCCTGTGTACCCTCTATATGCTGAATAGCTCCTGTGACCAGTGTAGCCACTATTATCTCATGCCTCTAAAACTTGCATGGAATGTTTAGCATCTATGAGAAGTAACATCTGGGACCTTTTCTTCCATGACCCACACAGCCTTTATGCCCTGGGCAGCTATCATTACCTATAACACCTTTGGATGGAATAGCCTCTATGACTCCTGGCGTTTCTACAGCACAAGTTCAGCAAATTTCTTATTGCCTACATATTCTCCAAGACCTCCAATTCCACAATGGAAGATGTAACCTCTTTAACCTGTGTAACATCTATAAATCTTGTGTCTTAAATGGTCTGCATAGACATTATAACCTGTGCAATGTCTAGGATATATGTATCTCTATGTCCTATTTAACCTCTTTGTTATGTGTTGTTTGTATGGCCTTAGAGCTAGGGCCATAGTTTCTATGCCCTGAATAGCCTACATGGCCTTGACCTCTGCGGACTACTTAGACATAGTGCCTGGGTAACCTCTATGACCAGGGTAGCCTTCATAATTTTGTAACATAAATTACCTGACTTTCTGCAATGGCCTGCCTATATGATCTGTGTAGCCATTGTGACTTTCATAGCATCTATGCCTGAGTAACCTGGACATGAATAGTCTACATAGCCTGCTTTTAATCTATGACCTCATTAGCCTCTATGGCCTGCACAGCCTCTATGCATCTCATAGCCTTCATGGTCTAAAAAGTTCAATTACTTCAGTATCCACTCTGAATTTTCACATTTTATGCCCTGAGTATTCTCTGGGAACTGTGTGACCTCTATGACCTTAGTACTCTCTATGACCTGCATAGACTTTACATCCAGTGTCACCTATTATGACCATGGTAGGTGCTATGTCCTCTGTACCCTAGATGGACTGAGTAGTCCAAATTACTTCTTAGCCTCTATGGACTTAATAGACTAAATGACCTTAGTGCATTCTATGATCTCAGTAGCTTCTGTGATCCACAGGGCCTATGTGCTTGAGTAGCCCTATGAACAGTGTAGCCTTTATGGCCTATGTAACATTTATTGTTTGAGTAACCTAAATGACCTGCAAGCCTCTATTACTTTACTGACCTATATGAACTTAGCCTCCATTAACTGACTAGTCTATTAACTATAAAATATCTGTGTCAAAAAAGCCTGTATGTTCTCTGTAGCTCTGGGGGATTAGTAGATTATATGATCTCTGTATTATCTTTGGTTTATATATTCTTTTTGAGTATGAAGATTTTTATGGCCAGTATATTCTTTATGGTCTATGTAGCTTCATTTCAATAGTATCACTTCTATTGTCCATGTTCTTTCTGTGACCTGAGTAGATTCTATAAATAGTGCAACCTCTATGACCTGCATAGAATCTATGGGATGAATAAATTCTATTGCCTGCACAGCCTCTATGACCTATGTATTTCTTATAATCTGTGAAACCTATTTGGCATCAGTATTCTCTAGAAAAAAACAGTATCCACTATGACCTTTGAAGTCTATGGTCTGTATGAACTACTTAGACTCTATGAACTATGTAACCTTTATGGCCTGAGTATTCTCCATGGCCTACAGAGTCTCTATTAACTGTATAATCTCTATGGCCTGATTAGCCTCAAGTACCTATGTAGTCTCTTTGGCTTGAAAAATCTTATGCACTATAGCCCTCTGTGTGGCTATAGTAGCCTTCATAATCTTCATAACCTCTGTGACTTCTCATATCTGTGGCCAAAGTGGGTTCTATGCCCTTGAGTAGCCTAGTTTGAGTACCATCTTTGGACTGTATAACCTTTAAGACCAGAGTTGGTTCTGTAAACTGCGTAGCCACTATAACATGCCTCTCTTCTATCAGCTAAGTAGCAACTATAACCTGTATATGTTTTGTGACATAGTAGCTTTTAACCAGCATACACTCAATTACCTATGTAATTATGATGGCCTGAGAAACCTAAATGTAGGATAATGACCTTAGAAGTATGATTGACCTTTTAATCCATATGATTTTTTTAGCCCTTCCAACTTGCATAGCCTCTATGTTCTTGTAACCTCTATAGTCCAGGTATCCTCTTTGACCTGAGCAGCTTTTATGGTTGGCACAACCTTTATGACCTAAATAGCCTTTTTGACCAGCAAACCCTCTATGATCCCTGCAGCCTTTGTGACATAAGACTCTAGGTCCTGAGTAGCCTTCATGGTCTATATGCCCTCTATGACTAGAGTAGCCTCTGTGAACTGCATAACTTCTTTGATCTAAGTATCCTCCATGACCTATGTAACCTCTATGACCCGATTAGCCCCTAAGACCTGTGCAGTACATATGACTTAAATAATCTCTATTGTCTGCTTATACTTTATACCTGAGTAGCATCCTGGAACTGAGTAGTCTCTCTTGGTAACACAACCTCTCTGACCTGTGTAGATTCTATGACCTGCATCTTTTTTATGGCCTGGATTTCCTTAATTACCAGTGTATTCTCTGTGGTTTTAGAAACATCTATACCCTATCTGTGACTAATGTATTCTCCATGACATTTATATCATTTATAAATTATGTAGCCTACATGTCCTGAATAATTTCTATAACTTGTGTAGAATTTATCACCTGAAAAAACTCAATTTTTCACTTAAACCTCTAAGGTGAACATACAGCTTGAACTGAGTCAATCTGAAGCCAATATAGCCCTTATTACTTAGAAGCATCTAACATCTGCATAAACTCTATGGTCAATGTAGCATCTAAAATCTGTGTAGTATCCAGGACATATGTATGACTCATGACATGCATAGCTTGTATGGTGTACACAGTCACTAAAATCTGTGTTGCTTATATGGCCTGATTAGCCTAAATGACTTGTGTAATTTCTATGATCTCAGGAACTACTATGACCCATGGTGCCCCTATGATCTGCACAGCCTTTATTACCTGTGAAGCCTCTGTGTCCTGAGTGGCACCTAAGACTTATGTAGCTATTGTAGCCTGAATAACCTAAATGACACTTATGGTCTAAAAAGTTTTTAAGTTTTCAATAGTGTCTTTCACTGGATTAACCTGTATGACCTTCGTATTCTCTATGACTGGAGTACATTCTATGATGTGTGCATTATTTATGCCCTGAATAATCTCTATTTCTTTGTAAATTCTATAACTTTTATAGTTTCTTTGGACTAAAAAGTGTAAAAGAGCTTAGTAACTGATATGATTTGTGTATTCTTTGTGTCCTGAGTTGCCTCTGTGACATCAATATTCTTTATGAAGTGCATATTCACTATAACCAGTATAATCACTATGGCATGTGTAGCCTGTATGGTCTGAGTAGCCTCTGTGAACTGTATCAACTCTATTACCTGGGTGTCCTCTACAGCATAGCCTCTATTGCCTGCATGTATTTATATCCTGGGTAGCCTAGTAGACCTGAAAAACCTCTATGGACTTAGTGGTCTAAATGACCTTAGTATGCCCTATAATATTCATAGGCACTATGAACTGCATAACCTCTATAATTTGCACAGGGTCTCTGGCCTGCATATATTCTCTGACTTGTACCACTTCTATGGCCTGAGTACCCAAATTATTATAAAGTTCATATGACCTGTGCTGTTTCTGTAGCCAGAATAGCTTCTATGACTTGCATAGCATTAATGACCTGTGTATCTTCTATGGTGTAAACAATCTCTATGACCTCCATAACCTTATGAGCTGAGAAACATAAATGACCTCAATAGGCACTTTGAACTTTGTAGCCTCCATGAATCATGTAGCCTCCTTGACCTGCATAGGACTTATATGCACAGTAACCTACCTGGCCTGAGTAGTGTCTAGGTCCTGTTAACCTCTGTGAATTGCATACCTCTTTGACCTGAATAGACTCTATGATCTCTGTAGACTTTATGACTTTTACTACTTACTCTCTAACCTAAGTAGCTTCTTCAACCCTCATAACCTCCAATTTATGCAGCCACAATTGTCTGTGTAGCCTCTATCACCAATGTAACCACAATAATATTCAGAGCCTTTATAATATGTGAAGCTCCCTGCAACTGCATTGCCTATAAGACCTGAATTGTCATTATAATCTCAGAAGTTTTTATAACCTAAAAAATTTCTATGACTTGTACTATATTATCTGTAATATGTATGTATTTCATGACCTATTATAGACTCCCTGTCCTGCATATCCTCTCTGGTCTAAGTAGCCTAAATGAACTGAGTAACCCGTATGACCTGTGTAGTATTAATAGTCTGAATGGCCTGTATGGATTGAGAAGCCCTTATGAATTTCATAAACTCTAGGACCTGAGCAGCATCAAAAAATTGAGAAGGTTTTATGGTCTGCATAGTCTCTACAGTATGAGTAAACTCTGACCCTATATCATTTATAACCCATGAAACATCTATTACCTATGTAACCCTGACAGCCTTTATGAACTCCACAGGCTTATGCCCTGTGTAGGTATTTAAACAGTAGCCCCTAAAGACTTGGTAGGCTCTATGACCTGAACAGCCATTGTGAGTTGGGTATCCTCTGTGATCTGTGTAACTCCTATTACCTAAGTAAAATGTATGACTTGCATATTTTCTGTGTTCTGAAGCCACTGGTCATCCTTATCTTGATGACCTGAATAGTTTTTACTAACTGACTAACCTTTATGTCCAATGTACTTTCTAAAACCTGACTATCCTCTATGACCAGCGTAAC